>NC_057800.1:72997439-73290063 GCF_018294505.1 Triticum aestivum
AACTTAGGCGAGTACTGGACTGCAGCTAAGCCCCCGAGTAGGAGGGCTACTCTCCACTCGGTAGGATTTTTTCAAACTTAGGCGAGTGCCACTTAGGCGAGTACTGGACTGCAGCTAAGCCCTCGAGTGGGAGGGCTGCTCTCTACTCGGTAGGATTTTTTCAAACTTAGGCGAGTGCCTGACTGCAGCTAAGTCCTCAAGCGAGAGAATTTAGGCGAGTACTGGACTGCAGCTAAGCCCCCGAGTGGGAGGGCTGCTCTCCACTCGGTAGGATTTTTTTTTCAAACTTAGGCGAAACGGATTCGCAGCTAAGACTCCGAGTGGGAGGCTGGCTCGCCACTTGGTAGGAAATCGTTTTTATAAACTTAGGCGAAGCGGATTCGCAGCTAAGCCACCCACTTGGGGATTTCTTACGTAAACAAAAACAATAATAATCAGTGGGAAAATTATAATGCTCTTGTCTTTGATAAATAAACTACAGGAGTTTTTTCTTATTACATCTTATCTGAATGATAACTCAAGTATAAAAGGGGCGGAGCAGCTCCGCATTCCAGGCTCGTGGCTCATCAATCTGGCGATCGACATTGTAGAGGTGGTATGCTCCATTGTGGAGGACTCTGGTGACTATGAAGGGGCCTTCCCAAGTAGGAGCGAGCTTGTGTGGTTTCTGCTGATCCACTCGGAGGACTAAGTCTCCTTCTTGGAAGGCTCGGCTCTTCACGTTTCTGGCATGGAATCGACGCAAGTCTTGCTGATAGATGGTCGATCGAATCAAGGCCATTTCTCTTTCTTCTTCTAGGAGGTCAACTGCGTCCTGCCGGGCTTGTTCTGCTTCATCTTCAGAGTAGAGCTCGACTCGGGGAGCGTTGTGAAGCAGGTCACTCGGTAAGACTGCCTCGGCTCCGTAGACCAGAAAGAATGGGGTTCTTCCGGTCGATCGATTCGGGGTTGTTCTTAATCCCCAAAGGACTGATGGAAGCTCGTCGACCCATGCACCTGCTGCGTGCTTGAGATCGCGCATCAATCGGGGTTTCAGTCCTTTGAGAATCAGGCCGTTCGCCCTTTCTGCTTGCCCATTCGACTAGGGGTGAGCGACCGAAGCATAGTCGACTCGAGTGCCCTGAGAGGCGCAAAAGGCCCTGAATTTGTCAGAATCAAAGTTTGAACCGTTGTCGGTGATGATGTTGTGTGGAACTCCATATCTGAATATCAACTCTCTAATGAAACTGATAGCGGTGCAAGCATCAAGATTCTTGATAGGCTTGGCTTCAATCCATTTGGTGAACTTGTCGACTGCTACCAGCACATGAGTGAATCCGCTCCTGCCTGTTCTCAGTGGTCCAACCATGTCCAACCCCCAAACAGCGAAGGGCCAGACGAGTGGAATGGTTTTTAGGGCTGACGCGGGCTTGTGCGGCATATTGGAGTAATACTGACATCCTTCACATTTGTCAACTATCTCTTTTGCCATCTCATTGGATCTTGGCCAGTAGAACCCCGCTCGGTATGCTTTAGCCATAATGGTCCGAGAGGACACATGATGACCACAGGTCCCCGAGTGGATATCGTTAAGGATCATCTGACCTTCTTCTGGTGTAATACACTTCTGGCCGACCCCAGTCGCGCTTTCTCTATATAATTGTCCCTTTATGACTGTAAAGGCCTTGGATCGACGGACGATCTGTCGAGCCTCTTCTTCGTCTTCTGGGAGTTCTTTCCTTAGGATGTACGCGATGTATGGTTCTGTCCAGACGGGAGTGATAACCAAGACTTCCATGATCAGGTCGACCACAGCTGGAACTTCAACTTCAGTCGGATCCGTGGCGCTTTTTGGCTGCGGGGCCTCTTCAGTGAAGGGATCCTCTTGGACTGATGGTGTGTGGATGTGTTCCAAAAACACATTGCTGGGAATGGCTTCTCTTTTGGAACCTATTTTTGCCAGATCATCAATTGCTTGATTTTTCAGTCAGGGTATGTGATGAAGCTCTAACCCCTCGAATTTCTTCTCCAACTTTCTCACTGCATTTCAATAACCAGTCATGGCTGGACTTCTGACGTCCCATTCCTTCATCACTTGATTAACCACCAAATCTAAGTCGCCATAGACCATGAGGCGACGGACGCCGAGTGAAATGGCCATGTGCAACCCATATAAAAGTGCTTCGTATTCTGCCTTGTTGTTAGAGGAATCAAAGTGGATTTGAAGAACATATCTGAGTTTATCTCCTCTGGGGGAGACCAACACCACTCCGGCGCCGGAACCATTTAGCATCTTGGAACCGTCGAAGAACATGGTCCAATGCTCCGAGTGAACCTGAGTCGGCAGTTGCTGTTCAGTCCACTCGGCGACGAAATCCGTGATTGCCTGGGACTTGATAGCTTTCTTTGCCTCAAACTTGATATCTAGAGGAAGGAGTTCAATCGCCCATTTTGCCACTCGACCAGTTGCGTCCCTGTTATGCAAGATCTCTGACAACATAGCATCACTGACGACTGTAATGGAATGATCAGAGAAGTAGTGGGCAACTTTCTTTGTGGTCATATAAATCCCATATATGAGCTTCTGATAATGAGGATATCTTTGCTTCGATGGGGTCAAGACTTCAGAAGTATAATACACTGCGCGCTGAACTTTGAAGGTTTTCCCTTCTTCTTCCCGCTCGACCGTAAGTACCGTACTGATGACTTGTCCTGTGGCTGCAATGTAAAGCAGCAAAGGCTCCTTGCTGATTGGGGCAGCAAGCACCGGCTGGGTGGAGAGCAGAGCTTTGAGCTCTGCGAACGCTGCGTCAGCTTCAGGAGTCCACTCGAACTTGTCAGACTTCTTCATCAATCGGTAAAGAGGCAATGCATTTTCACCGAGACGAGATATGAATCGACTTAGGGCGGCCAAGCAACCAGTAAGCTTCTGAACATCGTGCACTCGCACAGGACTTTTCATTCGGAGTATAGTACCAACTTTTTCTGGATTGGCATCGATTCCCCGTTCGGAAACGAGAAAACCGAGTAACTTTCCGCCAGGAACCCCGAATGTGCATTTTGATGGATTAAGCTTGATATCAAACCTTCTGAGGTTGGCAAAGGTTTCAGCAAGGTCAGTCAGCAGGTCGGAACCCTTCCATGACTTGACCACAATATCATCCATGTACGCCTCCACATTCCGACTGATTTGGGTGAGCAAACACTTCTGAATCATCCTCATGAATGTGGCTTCAGCATTCTTGAGGCCGAATGGCATGGTAACATAACAGAAGCACCTGAATGGAGTGATGAAAGCTGTTTTGATCTCGTCAGGTCCATACAGACGGATCTGATGGTACCCGGAATAGGCGTCTAAAAAAGACAGTCGCTCACATCCCGCAGTCGAGTCGACTATCTGGTCGATGCGGGGGAGAGGAAAATGATCTTTCGGGCAGGCCCGATTGATATGTTTAAAGTCAATGCACATGTGAAGTGACTTGTCTTTCTTGGGGACCATGACAACATTGGCGAGCCACTCGGAGTGGTAGATTTCTCGGATGAACTCCGCCGCCAAGAGCCGAGCCACCTCTTCGCCAATGGCCTTTCTCTTCTGGACGGCGGACCGTCGGAGATGTTCCTTGATAGGTTTTACTTTTGAGTCGACTCTTAGGCGGTGCTCAGCCAGCTCCCTGGGAACACCCGGCATGTCAGAGGGCTTCCATGCGAAAATGTCCCAGTTCTCATGGAGGAACTGGATGAGCACTTCTTCCTATTTGGAGTCGAGTGTTGTCGAGATATGAGTTGGAGCAGCACTGGGGTCGGTCGGGTGGATGTGAGCTGTCTTCGTATCGCCAGTCGACTGAAAAGCTGACTCTGTAGCGGGCTTCTTGGCTCGCAACAAATCACTCGGGTCTGCAGTCTTCTAGTATTCCTGCAACTCCACCACTGCCATCTGAGCATCAGCGATCTTCGAACCTTTTTGAAAACATTCTTCCACTTTCTTCCGATTGCCCGTAATAGTGATCACACCTTTGGGGCCAGGCATCTTCTATTTGAGGTACATGTAACATGGTCGGGCCATGAAGCGTGCATAAGCCGGCCTCCCCAAAATAGCGTGGTAGGCACTCTAGAAGTCTACAACTTCGAATGTCAACTTTTCTTTGCGGTAATTTTTGGAATCACCGAGAAACCACATCAAGAGCAATCTGGCCGAGTGATTCAGCCTTCTTCCCAGGAATGACTCCACGGAAACTCATGTTGCTGGCACTGGGTCTGGACATTGGAATGCCCATCCCTTTCAACGTCTCAGCATACAATATGTTCAAACCACTGCCACCATCCATCAGGACTTTGGTCAGTCGAGTGCCTTCAACAACTGGGTCGACCACCAAAGCTTGCCTCCCAGGGGTGGCGATATGCGTTGGGTGGTCGGACTGGTCGAATGTTATGGCAGTCTGAGACCATTTCAGGTAACTAGGTGTCGCCGGAGCGACCATATTCACCTCTCGGTTAATAACTTTCAGTCAACTTTTGCTTTCAACATCGGCAAAAATCATCAGAGTGGAATTGACCTGAGGGTATCCGTCGTCACTGTCTTCTTTGTCCTCGACCTTGTCCGACTCCTTTTCCTTACCTTTGGGCTGCTTGCCCTGGAACTGCTGGATCAAGAGTCGACACTGTCGAGTGGTATGTTTCGGGTAAATGAAATTACCCTCTTCATCTTTCTTTGTATGGACGAGACATGGTAAGTCCAACACATCATTTCCGTCCTGTTCTTTAACCTTTTTTGGGGTTCCAAGGTCCTTTAGGTTTCCCTTTAAACTTTCCTTGGGTTAAAGCCAAGGCTTCCCCGGGAGCCGCTGGCTCGGCTTTCCGCTTCTGTTTCCGATTGGAATTTCCTCCGGTTTCTTGGGCGACTGACTTGAGCTTGCCACTCCTAAGCCGATCCTCATCTTCACCATTAGCGTACTTGGTGGCAATCTCCATCATCCGATTCAGGGACATATCTCTGGTTCGACCGAATTTCAAATTCAGTTCTCTGTACTTGACGCCTTCCTTGAAGGCACAAACTGCTTGGTGGTCAGGCACATTCTCCACCGAGTGATGTAACATGATCCACCTCTGGATGTAATCCCTCAAAGTTTCATTCGGCTTCTGCACGCAAGACCGCAGTTCCGTCAGCCCTGCCGGTCGCTTGCATGTGCCTTCAAATGTGGTGACGAACACTCGGGAGAGATCTTCCCAAGTGTAAATGTTGCTAGGCGCTAACTGGTTCAGCCACGCTCTGGCCGAGCCCTCCAACATGAGAGGCAGGTGCTTCATGGCCACTTCATCATTGCCACCGCCAATCTGGACGGCCACTCGGTAGTCCTCAAGCCAAGTATCGGGCTTGGACTCGCTAGTGAACTTACTGACTCCAGTCGCCAACCTGAAGTTGGGAGGAATCACAACGGCCCTGATGGCTCTACTAAAGCACTCTGGCCCCGAAACATGTACTCTGCTGCTGGTAGGTGCATCTCTGTCGTGACCTTCTCGGTGAGCCCTATTCCTGTCGACCAAACCTTGGACGAGAATGGATCTCACATCAAAGCCTGGCCCTCTGGGGTCGACTGGAATCCTTCGCCCACCACTATGAGGGCGCCTATCATCCTGCTGGCGAGGCACATACGACCCGCTCCTCGGGGGAGGCGTGGGCACTCGACGTCGACCGTCACGATCGACTCGGTGATCATACTTCTCATGGTTCCCATACTGGTCACACCGGTCTCCACGTCCCTCACGCCTCGGGGGCGATCTCGGGCTGTGAGCCGACTGGACTGTGTCCGCGGCAACGGATCTGCTGTCAATCATGTTATGCGACTGAGAAACAGCGGAATTCTAGTCTCCTGCTGCCCGGAGTAACGCTCTGATCTGCAGCAAGCCTCTGCCAGCCTCCGACTGGGAAGGCTGAATCGACTCCGCTATACGGGCCGCAGCTGCTAAATCCTGAATCGGAGTTCGATATACCTGCGGGGGCGGGAAGAACTGACGTCGACTGGATTCGGGAACCCGTTGTTGCGCACGCTCGTCGAGTGTTCGCTGGAGGTTCTCCAGTTGAGTGCACTCGGCCAAGTTTGCCAGGCACGCGTCTTCCAAGGCGCGAGCCTCAGGGGTTTCTCCAACGATAGGAGTGTGCAGTGCATCCACGTTCCGGCGGCGAAGTTCTTCTCTCTGCAGTGACGTGAGAGGCTCGGGAAGATACTCCTCATGGGGACGCGACGGGTCGCCTCCACCCGTGCCTCCGTCGGTGCGGGGAAAACTGGGAGGACTGGGCGGTCCATCGACCATCAGAACCTCCACCGCCGGATCGCTGCTGTCGCACTCGGATGCGGTCTCTGCGGAGCCAGTCGAATAGGCCGTAGAGGGATTCGTCGGGCTCGATCGCCGCGACTTGCGGGGTGGCCGACTGACGTGCCACCGCGTGTCTCACCCATCGCTGAAGTCTCGACCGATCGGAGCGCTTGGGCCGGCGGGAAATGGGGAGGGAGGACAACACATGAGCCGACCGGTAGGGGGTCGATGGTTGCCGCAAGAGAACGCCGCGGACACACGCGCTAAAGTGCGTTGCCCCGCGAACAGGGAGTGCGACCACGTCGAGCGGAGCCTCCTGGAGCCAAGCAGAGTCGTCGACGATGAATGTGAGCGCACCGAGACGGATCTCACGGCCCTCCACCAAAACTCCGCCGAAAACCATGATGATTCGGGTCGGAAAAGGTCGCAACTCCTCCAACAAATGCTAAAACACCGGCCCCACGGTGGGCGCCAACTGTCGTGGTTCCAAGTTTGACAGTAGTGTAGGGGGTAAGTATGGAGAGGCAAGATCTTAGCTATGGAGAAGTTGTAAGAACGCAAGGTTTACGAGTTCAGGCCCTTCTCGGAGGAAGTAATAGCCCTACGTCTCGGAGCCTGGAGGTGGTCGACTGGATTATGAGAGTATGAATTACAGGGGTGCGAACCCTTTACACTGAGGAGGGGGTGGCTTATATAGAGTCCGTCAGACCCCTCCGGCCCTCAGTTATGCAGGGTTTTAAGTACATTAAGGTCGGGCGTTATTGGTAACGCCCCTAATAAAGTGCTATGATGACCATAAAAGCTACTTAATGACTGAACGTTAGCATGCAGAGTGACTTTAGGTCTCCTGGCCGTCGGGTGGTTGGATCTTGGTCGAGTGGTTGCTTCTTGGTCGAGTGTCTTCGAGTCCGTCGAGTGAAACACCGCCAAGTTGATTGAAATGTGATTTCTTCTAGAGGTGTCCTTGGGTAGGTCAGTTTGGACAGGTCCATGGCCCTACCCTAGGTACATAGCTTCATCACTGACTACCCGGCTGGTGGCGGTGATGTACAGGAGCATAGGTTCCTTACGAGTCGGAGCCGCCAGAACGGGTGGAGTAGTTAGCATCTTCTTCAACTGGAGAAAAGCTTCATCCGCCTTGTGGTTCCACTCGAAAAAAGTGGTCTTCTTCATGAGCTGGTATAAGGGGAGAGCTTTCTCGCCCAGCCGACTGATGAATCGGCTGATGGACGCCAAGCAGCCGGTGAACTTTTGCACGTCCAGCAGTCGGCTGGGTACCTCCATCCTCTCAATGGCCTTGATCTTTACAGGGTTGCACTCTATGCCGCGTTCAGAGACCAGGAAGCCAAGGAGTTGGCCGGCTGGTACTCCGAAGACGCACTTCTCAGGGTTGAGCTTGATCTAGAATCGGCGCAGGTTCTCAAAGGTCTCCTTGAGGTCTTCCAGCAGTGTTCCACGCTTCTCCGTCTTCACCACCACATCGTCCACGTAGACGTGGGTGTTTCTGCCGAGTTGCTTGAGGAGGCACTTCTGCATGCAACGCTGAAAGGTGGCGCCGGCATTCCTCAAGCCGAACGTCATGGTGAGGTAGCAGAAGGCTCCAAACGGCGTGATGAAGGCGGTCTTCAGTCTGTCAGCCGGGTTCAGCTTGATCTGGTGATATCCTGAATATGCATCCAAAAAGCTCAACAGCTCGCATCCGGCTGTGGAGTCTATCACCTAATCAATTCTTGGTAAAGTAAACGGGTCCTTGGGGCAAGCCTTGTTGAGGCTTGTGTAGTCAATACACATTCGCCACTGCTTGTTCTTCTTCAGTACCAAGACCGGGTTGGCTAGCCACTCTGGAAAGAATACTTCCATAATGAAGCCGGCTGCTAGGAGTCGGGTTATCTCTTCTCCGACAACTCTTCTCTTTTCTTCTGATAGGCAGCGCAAGGGCTGCCTGACCGGCTTTGCATCAGATCGGACATGTAACTTGTGCTCGGCGAATCCCGTCGGTACACCTGGCATGTCTTTGGGGGACCATGTGAATATGTCCTGATTCTCACGGAGGAAATCGACGAGCTCGCCTTCCTATTTGCTGTCAAGGTTTGCACCTACGACAGCGTACCTCTCTGGGTGCTCCAGATCCAAGGGTATCTTCTTTGTCTCTTTGGCCGGCTTGAACGAACCCTCAGCCTCCGACTCCTTTGGGTTAGGCGACACCTCTAGCTGGTTGCCGGCCATCGCCACAACCCGGTCAAGGAGCCGCTTCTCGGCCGCGATCACCAGGGACTCGGCCAGCTGACTACTCTCAGCCGCACAGGCAGACGACTTCTGGTAGTCGTCGGCTACGATCAGAATCCCCCTGGAACTGGGCATCTTCATTTTGAGGTAGGCGTAGTGGGGGACCGCCATGAACTTGGACAGGGCGGGTCGGCCAAGTAATGCATGGTATGGGCTCTCGAGGTCCACCACCTCAAACCAGACTGACTCTCGGCAGAAGTGATCTTTGTCTCCAAAGAGGACGTCCATCAGGATCTTGCCGATTGGTGAGCAGGAAAGACCAGGAACAATGTCGTGGAACATAGTCCGGCTGTTCTGAAGCTGTCTTTGCTTGATTCCTAACTTCTCCATGGTGTCCTTGTACAGGATGTTGATGATGTTGCCTCCGTCTATCAGAACTCGCGAGAAACGAGCAGCTCATTTATCCGTGGCAAAGGTGGCATCCAAGACCAAGGCATAAGAGCCCGGACTCGGCATCACCTCTGGGTGATCAGCTCTGCTCCAGCTGATAGGCTTCTCGGACCAGTGCATGAACTTTGGTGTCTCTGATGCTACTGCATTCACCTCTTATCGCTGCAGCCACCTGCTGCGTCGATCATCAGCCACGCTGGTAAATATCACGTAGGCTTCGTGCTCTTCGGGGTACTCGTCTTGTACTGCGTCGACTGGCCTGAAAGCCGGCTGCTGGGGCGGAGGCGGAGGCTGCTGCCCAGCAGGTGGGGAAGGTAGGAGGCCATCTCCTTTGGCGATCCTGGTGAGCCAGTGGCACTTCCGGGTGGTGTGATTCGACGGCTTCGCGCTGCTATGGAACTTGCAAGGACCATCCAGAGTCCGCTCGTATGAGAAAGCCGGCAACCAGTTGGGCTTGCCACCTTTCTGTCGCTTGGGTGGAGGCTGCCCATCCGGCTGCTGGTCTTCAACTGTCGCCACCTGCCGGCTGCTGGAAGCCGGCTGCGGGGCCTTGCGCTTGTGGTTGTTCTGCTGTTGCCGCTGATTGGCGTCTCCTGCCGGAGTTCTTGGAGCCTGAGGGGCCACTTTGCCAATCGCGCTAACTTGAATCTCCGCCTTCATGGAGGAGTCGGCCGTGGCATACTTGTCTGCTATGATCAGCAGCTCGTCGAGGGTTTCTGGCTCGTCGCAGAGGAGCTTGTGCTTGATGAGGGTGCCTTCTCTGCACCCGGCGGTGAAGTACTCGATAGCCTGCACCTCGTGCACGCCCTCGCATGAGTTCCGAAGCTCGGCCCAACGCGTGAGGTAGTCGTGAGTCGACTCGTTGGGGCCTTGCATGCACAAGGAAAGCTGATGAGGCTTGGGAGGCCGCTTGTACGTGCTTGTGAAGTTGCGGACGAATGCATCGGTGAAGTCGACCCAGTTGTTGATGCTGCAGGGCTTCAGGCTGTTCAGCCATGTCCGGGCCATGCCCTGGAGCATGAGCGGAACGTATTTTACGGTGACACGCTTGTTGCCGTTTGCTATGTTGACGGCCGGGAGTAGTCAACCAGCCAGTCCTCCGGCTTCACGGAGCCAGTGTACTTGGGCGTGTCTCTTGGGAGCGTGAACCCTTTGGGAGAGGGCTCGTCTCGAATGCGGGGCCCGAAACAAGGCGGACCCAACTCGTCTTCTTCTTCCAACGCCAGGGATCGGTGAAGTCGGTCGATCTGGTGGCAGGCGTCATTTTCTCCGACTCCCTCTCGGCGGCCAAGGCGGTCGCCGAGAGTTGGATGGTCAACAGGCGGCGGGGAGACTCGCCTTTCCTTGTGAGGAGGAGGGGGCGGACAGTCGTTTCGTCGTACCACTGCTCTCGAGCGGCCGTCTTGGTCGCGCTCTATGGTAATGTGAGTCCGACTGTGGCTGACAGCTGGATCCTTGTCTTTCCTTCCTCGGGCGCCGCCAGTCGGCGTCCGAGACGTCGCGCCTTGATCTCGGCATGGAGGCGGGTTGTTGTTTTGTCGCTGTGGCGCCTCCGTGCGGCAGCCGGCCTCGTTTTGCGCTGTAGCCGCGTCGATGAGCCAATGGACTCGCTCCGTCATCAGGCGGCGCTCTTCGCCCTCAAAGTTGTCCAGCTCATCCGCCGCCGCCTGGGCGGCTCGAATGTTCTCCGCAGGTGTGGCGTACACAGGGCGATTTTCCCCGAACAGGTTGGTGATGGCAACGCCGTGCTGCTGGACCGCGCCAAGGCGGCTGGGCCCAGCTGGGGCTGGCGAGCCACCCACAGCGCGATCCATCTCACGCTGGTAGGCTTCTGACAAGCGTCTCATGCTAGCCAGCTTCTTCGCGCCTTCGACGAGCTGAAGGCGGCGCGCCTCCAACGTCTCCGCGTCAGCGTCTTCCGGAATGGGCGTAGTCAGGTCTTGCAGCGCCGCGCCAAGTGGGTCATGCGCTCCTCCGCCGGGAGGCTTGTCATGACCGATGACGACCACCTCGGTGATGGTGCTTCCTTCGCTTTCCGCGCGAGGGAGAGGCTCGTCGTAGACCACCATGTTGGTGGGGAACGCGTCGAGTGACGCGGTGTCGGAGTCGACCAGCATCGGGTCGGTGGAGCCTACAGACTCCAAGTCCACGGCAGGCTCGCCGGCGACGTGGAGTTGGTCGAGGAGGCCCGCGAGGAGGCTCTCGGGGCCGCCCGTGCCTGCGTTGGATGCAGGTTCATTGGAGAGGCGAACCTCGCCGACAAGATCAGCGAGTCAGCTGGCTGCGCAGGCGATCTCAGCACCGTGCAGCGCGTCAGCGCAAACTCCGTCTGGCGTGCCAGGCTGGCTGTGCTCGCCAGGGAGGAAAAGGGTTCCCGTCCAGAGCAGGTCTTCGGACGACGATGCACCAGGCCCCACGATGGGCGCCAAATGTCGGGGGTTGGGTGCGACATATGCCAAAGGATGGCTTATCATGGTGGGGGCGAGTAGAATGTCGTCGGTGCCTGGAAACGGGATAAGGCGAAGGCATGCACGCCGGCGAATCTTACCCAGCTTCGGGGCTCTCCGGGGAGATAATACCCCTACTGCTGCTCTACGGGGTCTCCGCATGATCACTATAGCAAAGTGTTTACACGGTTGCTCCTCGAGCTGTTTCCTGGAGGTAGGAGAAGGCAAGGCTAGCTCTCTCCTTCCTTACGATCTGGTCTAGTGCTAATGGATTCCAACCCTTTGCATGGATGCCCTAGGGGGTTTATATAGGCCTACCCCCCAGGGATACAATGGTAATCCGGCTAGGCGCGGGCCTAGCAGTCAGTCTCTCTGGCCGTCGTCTTATCCGCCGACTCCTGGGGCCCGCCGACTGCCTCGGTATGGAGCCGACAGGCCGCGTCCGCCGCGGGCGGGTCTTGCCGGTTGTAGATTACTGTAGTCGTGCCTCTAATGACGCATGCTCGGTCATGAGGGCGTGGCGACAGCTCTGCCATCTGGCACACGAACACTGTGGCCAATCCCTGTCGTGTCTGATTAATGGTGCGTGGGGCCCGTGGGAGGGCCGGCCGACTCCTGGTGGTCAACACCCATCCGGGCCGACTGGTGGCGCTCTCGCCATCTTTCGTACGCCCGCCGACTGGTGGGACCCATCATCCCTGGGTCGTATCGACAGGCTGTCGTGGGCACAGGACTCCGCCCTCTAGGGCCGACGTCAGGGCCGGCATGGCAATAGTGTCGCGCCGCACGGAGATCTCTGCGGGTACGGCGTACTGTAGCCACTCCTGCCCTTGGAAAAGGGGTGGGAGTGGACCTTACTATGGCCACTCCCCGTCCCGTCCCTCTTTATGAGGGCATGGGGGTTGTTGGCGTCGCGGGCCGACTCCCCAAGGTCGGCTTCTCTAGAAGTCGCCAGTCAGGAGTCGGCTCATCCTGAAGTCGTCCCTGGGACTCGGCCGCAAGTGGGCAGTCGGCCGCCTCGCCGCCGACTCTTAGAAGGCATCTCTTCATCCTGGGGTCTCGAGGGGCGCAGTCTGCCTCAATGTCTTGAAAGGTTCTGGGCCTGGGTTAGCCTACCCGTGGCCCATTACTCCGACAATTCATCACAATGTAACTAGATTATTGACTCTAGTGCAAGTGGGACACTGTTGGAAATATGCCCTAGAGGCAATAATAAAATGGTTATTATTATATTTCCTTGTTCATGATAATTGTCTATTGTTCATGCTATAATTGTGTTATCCGAAAATCGTAATACATGTGTGAATACGTAGACCACAACACGTCCCTAGTGAGCCTCTAGTTGACTATTCGTTGATCAAAAGATAGTCATGGTTTCCTGACTATGGACATTAGATGTCATTGATAACGGGATCACATCATTAGGAGAATGATGTGATGGACAAGACCCAATCCTAAGCATAGCTCAAAGATCGTGTAGTTCGTAAGCTAGAGCTTTTCTGAATGTCAAGTATCATTTCCTTAGACCATGAGATTGTGCAACTCCCGGATACCGTAGGAGTGCTTTGGGTGTGCCAAACGTCACAACGTAACTGGGTGACTATAAAGGTGCACTACGGGTATCTCCGAAAGTGTCTGTTGGGTTGGCATGAATCGAGACTGGGATTTGTCAATCCGTATGACTAAGAGGTATCTCTGGGCCCACTCGGTAATGCATCATCATAATGAGCTCAATGTGACCAAGTGGTTGATCACGGGATCATGCATTACGGTATGAGCAAATTGACTTGCCGGTAACGAGATTGAACGAGGTATTGGGATACAGACGATCGAGTCTCGGGCAAGTAACGTACCGATTGACAAAGGGAATTGTATACGGGATTGATTGAATCCTCGACATCGTGGTTCATCCGATGAGATCATCGAGGAGCATGTGGGAGACAACATGGGTATCCAGATCCCACTGTTGGTTATTGACTGGAGAGTCGTCTCGGTCATGTCTGCGTGTCTCCCAAACCCGTAGGGTCTACACACTTAAGGTTCGATGACGCTAGGGTTGTTGAGATATTAGTATACGGTAACCCGAAAGTTGTTTGGAGTCTCGGATGAGATCCCAGACGTCACGAGGAGTTCCGGAATGGTCCGGAGGTGAAGATTTATATATAGGAAGTCAAGTTTCGGCCATCGGGAAAGTTTCGGGGGTAATCGGTATTCTACCGGGACCACCGGAAGGGTCCCGGGGGTCCACCGGGTGGGGCCACCTATCTCGGAGGGCCCCATGGGCTGAAGTGGGAGGGGAACCAGCCCCTGGTGGGCTGGTGTGCCCCCCATGGGCCTCCCCCTGCGCCTAGGGTTGGAAACCCTAGGGGTGGGGGCGCCCCACTTGGCTTGGGGGGCAAGCCACCCCCCTTGGCCGCCGCCCCCTGATACGTATCCGTCGTATCTACTTTTCCAAACACTTTTGCCCTTGTTTTGGACTCTATCTTGTATGATTTGAATGGAACTAACCCGGACTGACGCTGTTTTCAGCAGAATTACCATGGTGTTGTTTTATGTGCAGAAAACAAATATTCTCGGAATGACCTGAAACTCCACGGGAGGTCTTAGAAAAAACAATAAAAAATCCTCTCCAAATATGAAGACTAGGGGGCCCACACCCTTTCCACGAGGGTGGGGGCGCCCCCCTTCCCCCTAGGGCGCGCCCCCCTACCTCGTGGGCCCCTGTTGACCCTCTGACGCCAACTCCAACTCTATATATTTGCTTTCGGAGAGAAAAAAACCAGAGAGAATAAATCATCACGTTTTATGATACGGAGCCACTGCCAAGCCCTAAAACCTCTCGGGAGGGCTGATCTGGAGTCCGTTCGGGGCTCCGGAGAGGGGGATTCGTCGCTGACATCATCATCAACCATCCTCCATCACCAATTTCATGATGCTCACCGCCGTGCGTGAGTAATTCCATCGTAGGCTTGCTGGACGGTGATGGGTTGGATGAGATTTATCATGTAATCGAGTTAGTTTTGTTAGGGTTTGATCCCTAGTATCCATTATGTTCTGAGATTGATGTTGCTATGACTTTGCTATGCTTAATGCTTGTCACTAGGGCCCGAGTGCCATGATTTCAGATCTGAACCTATTATGTTTTCATGAATATATGTGAGTTCTTGATCCTATCTTGCAAGTCTATAGTCACCTACTATGTGTTATGATCCGGCAACCCCGAAGTGACAATAATCGGGACCACTCCCGGTGATGACCATAGTTTGAGGAGTTCATGTATTCACTATGTGTTAATGCTTTGTTTCGGTTCTCTATTAAAAGGAGGCCTTAATATCCCTTAGTTTCCAATAGGACCCCGCTGGAGGGTAGGACAAAAGATGTCATGCAAGTTCTTTTCCATAAGCACGTATGACTATATACGAAATACATGCCTACATTACATTGACGAACTGGAGCTAGTTCTGTGTCACCCTATGTTATGACTATTACATGATGAACCGCATCCGGCATAATTATCCATCACTGATCCGGTGCCTACGAGTTTTCCATATACTGGTTTACGCTTATTTACTTTTCCGCTTTTACTGTTACAATCACTACAAAATACCAAAAACATTACTTTTGTTGTCTTTACTTTTGTTGCCGTTACCACCACTATCATATTACTGTGCTACTAAACACTTTGCTGCAGATACTAAGTTTCCAGGTGTGGTTGAATTGACAACTCAGCTGCTAATACTTGAGAATATTCTTTGGCTCCCCTTGTGTCGAATCAATAAATTTGGGTTGAATACTCTACCCTCAAAAGCTGTTGCGATCCCCTATACTTGTGGGTTATCAAGACCTTTTTATGGCGCCGTTGCCGGGGAGCATAGCTCTATTCTTTAAGTCACTTGGGATTTATATCTGCTGGACACTATGAAGAACTTGAGAGATCCAAAAACCAAGATCTACCCCTCAACTACGAGGGGAGGGAAGGAACTGCCATCTAGCTCTGCACTTGATTCACCTTCTGTTATGAGTAAGTTTGTGACACCTACATCTGCTTCTGCTATTCGTTCTGATATGTCGCATGTTATTGATGATGCCACTTCTACTATGCATGATACTTATGATGAAACTGCTTCTATGCCTGATACTACTGTGCCCCTTAGTGAATTTCTTGAAGAACAAATTGCTAGGGCTCAAAATTGATGAAACTGAATACGATGATGATAGTGATGATGAAAATATGCCTGTTATTCCTGAAGGTTATCTTTTTGATCAAGATGCTTCTTTAGCTATTTTAGCTTGCAGAGATAGATATGAGCTTAAGAGGTTATTAATTAAATGGAATAAAGAATCACTTAGAGATAAAAGGAAATCCGATCCTGCTTTTGCTACTTCACCTATATGTGTTCCTGATAAAGATTATGAATTCTTTGTTGATCCTGATATAATTACTTTGGTTGAATCTGATCCATTTTATGGCTATGAATCTGAAACTGTTGTGGCACATCTTACTAAGTTAAATGATATAGCTGCCCTGTTCACTAATAATGAGAGATCACGTTACCTCTATTTACTCAAAATATTTCCGTTCTCATTAAAGGGTGATGCTAAGATATGGTTTAATTCTCTTGATCCTGGTTGTGTGCGTAGTCCCCAGGATATGATTTATTACTTCTCTGCTAAATATTTCCCTGCTCATAAGAAACAAGCTGCTTTGAGGGAAATATACAATTTCGTGCAAATTAAAGAAGAGAGTCTCCCACAAGCTTGGGGGAGGCTTCTCAAGTTACTTAATGCTTTGCCTGATCATCCTCTTAAGAAACCTGAAATACTTGATATCTTTTATAATGGACTAACCGATGCTTCCAGAGATTACCTGGATACTTATGTTGGTTCTCTTTTCAGGGAAAGAGCACCGGATGAAGCTGAAATTCTATTGAATAATATGTTGACAAATGAAAATAATTGGCACCTCCTGAGCCAGCTCCTGAGCCAGCTCCCGCTCCAATTACTAAGCCTATTCCTAAACCAACTCCAAAGAAGAGAGGTGTTCTATTTCTCAGTCCCGAAGATATGCAAGAGGCAAAGAAATCTATGAAAGAAAAAGGTATTAAAGCTGAAGATGTTAAGAATTTACCTCCTATTGAAGAAATACATGGTCTTAATATACCGCCTGTTGACGAATTATATGATCTTAATCCTTTATTCATTGAAGAACCTCCCGATATCCCGACACAGGTAGTAAAGGTAAATTCTCTCTATAGATATGATAAAGCTGAAGTCCCTCCTACTAAAATTGCTAGTCCGTGCTTGGATGAGTTTGATGACTTTATGTTTAAGCAAGACGACTTCAATGCTTATTTTGGTAGACAATTAAAAGAGAATGCTTATAAGATTAGATGCTTGGGTGATTATATGGCTAATATTAGAGGTGAACTTAAACTTGTTAGCAAACATGCTTCTATGGTTACCACTCAAGTAGAACAAGTACTTAAAGCTCAAAAAGAATTGCTCCATGAAATGAATAGTAAGAAAAATGATTATGCTGTTAGAGTGGCTACTAGAACTGGTAGAATGACTCAGGAACCTTTGTATCCTGAAGGCCACCCTAAGAGAATCGAGCAAGATTCTCAAAGAAATAATATTGATGTTCCTAGTTCTTCTAAAAAGAAGAAAAAGAAAAATGATAGAACTGTGCAAACTTCTAGTGAACCTATTGCTGAACCACCTGATAATCCAAATGATATTTCTATGTGATGCTGAAACACAATCTGGTAATGAACATGAACCTAGTAAAAATATTAATGATGATGTTCATGATGATGCTCAACCTAGTAATGATAATGATGTAGAAATTGAACCTGATGTTGATCTTGATAACCCACAATCAAAGAATCAATGTTATGATAAAAGAGATTTTGTTGCTAGGAAACATGGGAAATAAAGAGAACCTTGGGTTCAGAAACCCATGCCCTTTCCTCCGAAACCATCCAAGAAGAAGGATGATGAGGATTTTGAGCGCTTTGCTGAAATGATTAGGCCTATCTTTTTACGTATGCGATTGACTGATGTGCTCAAAACAAATCCTTAAGCTAAATATATGAAGGATATTATTACTAATAAAAGAAAGATACCGGAAGCTGAAATTTCCATCATGCTTGCTAATTATACTTTTAAGGGTGGAATACCAAAGAAACTTGGAGATCCCGGAGTACCTACTATACCTTGCTCCATTAAAAGAAATTATATTAAAACTGCTTTATGTGATCTTGGAGCCGGTGTTAGTGTTATGCCTCTCTCTTTATATCGTAGACTTGACTTGAATAAGTTGACACCTACTGAAATATCTTTGCAAATGGCTGATAAATCAACTGCTATACCTGTCGGTATTTGTGAGGACGTGCCTGTTGTGGTTGCAAACGTTACTCTTTTAACGGACTTTGTTATTCTTGATATTCCCGAGGATGATAGTATGTCTATTATTCTTGGAAGACCTTTTCTTAATACTGCAGGGGCTGTTATTGATTGCAACAAAGGCAATGTCACTTTTCATGTTAATGGTAATGAGCATACGGTACACTTTCCGAGGAAACAACCTCAAGTTCATAGTATCAACTCTATTGGAAAAATTCCATCGATTATATTTGGAGGTTTTGAATTCCCTCTTCCTACTGTCAAGAAGAAATATGATATTATTATTATTGGGGATGTGCATATCCCCGTTGAGGTAACTTAGTGTTATTCGAAATTTCTCCGGTTTCATGATTATCGGAATGAGTTTGTTAACAAGACTTGATCAACCTTGTTAGTGGATTCTTTTTGATGAGCATGAGATGGATGAAACTAGAAGCACAAACTTCTGCACATTCTTTATACTTTCTGTTATTTATATTAAATAAAGTAAAAATAGTATTTTTCTGTCTGTTTCCTGACTTATCCGTGCAATATAAAAATACCCCGAAAATAAAAGTCCTCAGAATGCCATGCCAATTTAATATGATTTTTTCGGGAATATTTGAGGATTTACTGTGCAAAAATTACCCCGGGAGGAGCTGCCACCTGGCCACGAGGGTGGTGGGCCCCCCCCTATAGGGCGCGCCCCCTACCTCGTGGGCCCACAGTGGCCCTCTTCCACTTATCCCAGCACCCATATTCTTCCTCTGCCTCACACAAACCTGAAAAACCAACTCAAGCACGAGTTCCAACCACTTTTGCTGTGATTTTCGATCTCCTTGCTCAAAGCACCTCTCGCAAAACTGCTTGGGGAGATTGTTCCTTGGTATGTGACTCCTCCATTGGTCCAATTAGTTTTTGTTCTAGTGCTCTATTCTTTGCAAATTTGTGCTGCATAGGTGACCATGTTCTTGAGCTTGCATGTCAAATTTATATGGTTCCAAGTAGTTCTAATGCTTGATATAGGCTCTAGGCACTTGTAGGAATAGTTGCTATCAGTTTTATTGAAGTTGGTTCACTTTTGTTTGAAGTTACTAAAAATTTCAAAAAAATTCAGAAAATGATGAGGAGATTATTGAGGGGCTCATCGAGCCAAAGCTCGAAGGAAAAGGCACCGAAGCCTAAGTATAATTTGCCGCGCACCGCAGAGATTCGGGCGTGTGAATGGCCTTCTGATGATTTCTTGAGAGCAGCCGGTATCTATGAAGATTTTCATGAATTGGCTCACAATGCAGGCCTCACCGCTTTCCTCCACGACCAATGCGATCAGTATCTCTTACTCACAAATACCTTTGTGCAAAACTTTTATTTTCATCCTAGGAACTCACCACCTACGGTGGAATTTCATTTATATGATGAGCATAAGGAGATGTCACTTTTTGATTTCTGTCGTATTTGTTTAGTCCCTTTTGAGGGCAAGACAGAAGAACCACACCATGATGATGTGGAGGGATTTATTAATAATATCACTGTAGGAGAAACCAGGAAGGTTTCCGATGCACGAATCACTAGCATACATTTTCCTGTTTTATGTTACTTTGCATTATTTGCTAGTCGTTGTTTAATTGGACGCGGAAACTGTGGAAACCTTAGTATCCCTGATATAATTATTCTACTCCAAGGTTTATACAGTGATAACACTTTTAGTATGGGCGGTGTTATTGCCAGACGGTTAAATATGAACCGTACTAAGGGCCCCATCTTTGGAGGCATTTATGCTACACGCCTAGCCGCACATTTTAACATACCTATTAGGCATGCTGAGAAGGAAGAAAAGGTGCTGCCCCGTGTTTATCTAGATCATAAAAGTATGGTAGCACATGATTTTATTGTTAAGAATAGGGCAGGGGAGCTTAGATATCAATTGTTCTTTAATAAACATCATCCTGAGACTATCACCCTGCCTGCTCCTTCTTTGTTTGATTTGACTGCAGGCACATACCTTGTTCCGTTGACGGCTATTCACGCCTACCGGAACCCTGCACCTACCGAGGAGCCAGAACAGGAACCACACGATGAGCCTCCACGACAATCTGTTTATTCTTGGGATCCAGAGATGACTGTCAGCCAGTGGCAGTCAGAGTCTTCATCTTCAACACAGTATGATCCCAACTATTCCTCCTCATCACAGTACGACCCCAACAACTATTATTATGGATATCCGCCAGGCCAGCCGTGGCCATAGACCAACTTAGGCCAAAAGCCTAAGCTTGGGGGAGTACGTATTTCTCACCGACATTACATTTATGTTCACACACACACTCATTGCTAGATGTCGGTGCTCATACTTTTTCACTGTAATATCCATGCTAGTTTATTTTCCTTTTCCTGCTTTCTTCTTGTGTGTTTGTTAAACCTTAAGAAAAACAAAAAATTAGTAGTAGTAGTTTATTTTTCTGCTGTAGTAGTAATAATCAAAAAGAAAACCCAAAAATATTTCCCGTTCTTCTTTTGCTTGTTGGGAGCTTTCCCGTGTAAATAGTTTTATTTCTTTTCTTTTCTTTGGGGGTCAGTAGGAGAAGACCATAATTAAATTGTTAAAGTGGCTCTTATATGCATTATTGTTGAATTAACCAAAGAGCCCGTATTGCCTTGTCTTCTCCTGTTTATTGAATGCCTGCAGATTCTAGCTTAGTCCAATGCACGTGCACTCTTATTATTATTCACACCGTTCGGTCGTGCAAGTGAAAGGCAATTATGATGATATATGATGAACTGACTGAGATGAGAAAAGCTGGTATGAACTCGACCTCTTTTGTTTTTGTAAATATGATGAGTCCAGCATTCTTGATTCGGCTTATTATGAATAAACATGTTTGCAATGACAATTAGAGATTAGAGTTGCTTGTGCCATGCTTGATTAGCTATGAGTTATAATGATTTACCTTGTGTGCCAACATGCTATTGAGATGATTATGATGTGGTATGATGGGGTGGTATCCTCCTTTGAATGATTTAAGTGACTTGACTTGGCACATGTTCACGCATGTAGTTGAAACAAAATCAACATAGCCTTCATGATATTTATGTTCATGGTGGATTATATCCTACTCATGCTTGCATCCAATGTTTATTAATTTTAATGCATGTACATGGCTGTTGTCGCTCTCTAGTTGGTCGCTTCCCAGTCTTTTGCTAGCCTTCACCTGTACTAAGCGGGAATACTGCTTGTGCATCCAATCCCTTAAACCCCAAAGTTATTCCAGATGAGTCCACTATACCTTCCTATATGCGGTATTTACCTGCCGTTCCAAGTAAATTTGTATGTGCCAAACTCTAAACCTTCAAATAAACATTCTGTTTTGTATGCTCGAATAGCTCATGTATCAACAAAGGTTGTCCTTATCTTCCGTGTTAGGCGGGTTATTCTCAAGAGGAGTGGACTCCGCTCCTCACTCATGAGAAAATGGCTGGTCACCGGGATGCCCAGTCCCATGCTTTATGCAAACTAAATCAGAATTAATTGCAAACAAAACTCTCCCTGGGACCTGGTGTATGTTGGAGGCACTCGTTGTTTCGAGAAAGCCATGGATTGATGCTTGTTGGTGGAGGGGAGTATAAACTTTACCATTCTGTTTGGGAACCGCCTATAATGTGTTTAGCATGGAAGATATCGCCATCTCTTAGTTGTTACATTGACAATGAAAGTATACCGCTCAAAATACAATTTATCTCTATTTCAAAACCGAGCTCTGGCACCTCTACAAATCCCTGCTTCCCTCTGTGAAGGGCCTATCCATTTACTTTTATGTTGAGTCATCACCCTCTTATTAAAGAGCACTAGCTGGAGAGCACAGCTGTCATTTGCATTCATCACTATTAATCTATGTTGGGTATGACTATGATTGGATCTCTTTTACCATGAATTACAATGTCTAGTCAGTCCTTGATCTTTAAAGGTGCTCTGCATTTATGTTTTGCGGTCTCAGAAAGGGCTAGTGAGATACCATCTTGTTATATCATATTATGGTTATTTTGAGAAAGTGTTGTCATCCGAGATTTATGATTATGGCTTGCTAGTTGATTATGCTATTGATATGAGTAATTATGAGACCTGAGAATTATTGCAAATGTGGTTAGTTATGATATATGCTGAAATCTTGAATGCTGGCTTGACATAGTTACAACAACAAGAGCAAACAGAGTTTGTAAAAGTTTTTCTTTCTTTCAGTTTGTCAACTGAATTGCTTGAGGACAAGCAAGGGTTTAAGCTTGGGGGAGTTGATACGTCTCCGTCGTATCTACTTTTTCAAACACTTTTGCCCTTGTTTTGGACTCTATCTTGTATGATTTGAATGGAACTAACCCGGACTGACGTTGTTTTCAGCAGAATTACCATGTTGTTTTATGTGCAGAAAACAAATATTCTCGGAATGACCTGAAACTCCATGGGAGGTCTTAGAAAAAACAATAAAAAATCCTCGCCAAATATGAAGACCAGGGGGCCCACACCCTTTCCACGAGGGTGGGGGCGCCCCCCTACCTCGTGGGCCCCCTGTTGACCCTCCGACGCCAACTCCAACTCTATATATTTGCTTTCGGAGAGAAAAAACCATAGAGAAGAAATCATCGCGTTTTACGATACGGAGCCGCCGCCAAGCCCTAAAACCTCTCGGGAGGGCTGATCTGGACTCCATTCGGGGCTCCGGAGAGGGGGATTCGTCGTCATCGTCATCATCAACCATCCTCCATCACCAATTTCATGATGCTCACCGCCGTGCGTGAGTAATTCCATCGTAGGCTTGCTGGACGGTGATGGGTTGGATGAGATTTATCATATAATCGAGTTAGTTTTGTTAGGGTTTGATCCCTAGTATCCATTATGTTCTGAGATTGATGTTGCTATGACTTTGCTATGCTTAATGCTTGTCACTAGGGCCCGAGTGCCATGATTTCAGATCTGAACCTATTATGTTTTCATGAATATATGTGAGTTCTTGATCCTATCTTGCAAGTCTATAGTCACCTACTATGTGTTATGATCTGGCAACCCCGAAGTGACAATAATCGGGACCACTCCCGGTGATGACCATAGTTTGAGGAGTTCATGTATTCATTGTGTGTTAATGCTTTGTTCCGGTTCTCTACTAAAAGGAGGCCTTAATATCCCTTAGTTTCCAATAGGACCCCGCTGCCACGGGAGGGTAGGACAAAAGATGTCATGCAAGTTCTTTTCCATAAGCACGTATGACTATATACGGAATACATGCCTACATTACATTGACGAACTGGAGCTAGTTTTGTGTCACCCTATGTTATGACTATTACATGATGAACCGCATCCGGCATAATTATCCATCACTGATCCGGCGCCTACGAGTTTTCCATATACTGGTTTACGCTTATTTACTTTTCCGCTTTTACTATTACAATCACTACAAAATACCAAAAACATTACTTTTGTTGTCTTTACTTTTGTTGCTGCTACCACCACTATCATATTACTTTGCTACTAAACACTTTGCTGCAGATACTAAGTTTCCAGGTGTGGTTGAATTGACAACTCAGCTGCTAATACTTGAGAATATTCTTTGGCTCCCCTTGTGTCGAATCAATAAATTTGGATTGAATATTCTACCCTCGAAAGCTGTTGCGATCCCCTATACTTGTGGGTTATCAAACCCCCCCCCCTTGGAGATCCCATCTCCTAGGGCCGGCGCCCCCCTAGGGGTCCTATATATAGTGGGGGGAGGGAGGGCAGCTGCACCCTAGCCCCTGGCGCCTCCCTCTCCCTCCCGTGACACCTCTCCCTCTCGCTGAGCTTGGCGAAGCCCTGCCGAGATCATTGTTGCTTCCACCACCACGCCGTCGTGCTGCTGGATCTCCATCAACCTCTCCTTTCCCCTTGCTGGATCAAGTTGGAGGAGACGTCTTCCCAGCCGTACATGTGTTGAACGCGGAGGTGCCGTCTGTTCGGCGCTAGGTCATCGGTGATTTGGATCACGACGAGTACGACTCCATCAACCCCGTTCTCTTGAACGCTTCCGCTCGCGATCTACAAGGGTATGTAGATGCACTCTCCTCTCCCTCGTTGCTAGATGACTCCATAGATTGATCTTGGTGATGCGTAGAAAATTTTAAAATTCTGCTACGTTCCCCAACACTTGCCAAGGGTCTGGTGGCTTTCCTTGGCAAGGATCTTGCCGAGAATCATCGTCTTCTAATCTGATCTTGAATATGTCCTCAAAAAGATCTATATGCCACCACAGATGTGCCTTCCCGAGCCCTGACCCCACGCTGATGATGGCACTGGGGGCCGTGGGCTCAAGGGTGGATCGCTCGGTTGGTGCGGGCCGAGCTGTCCCGGCAAGAGTCTTGCCGGGGCCGCTGAGGCCGCCCGGCAAGGGTCTTGCCGGGGGAACTTGCTTCGTCCCTCTGCTCTTTGTGGTCTTGGTCTTGGTGTTGCTCTGATTGTCATGGGCTTCGATCTTACCGGCTCACCTCCCTCGTTCTACTTGGTGTGGCCGTGGGCGTGGCTCTGACTACCCGTGCACAGGAAAAGGGTTACAAAGATGCGCCCCTATTTCTGTACACCGACAGCTAGCGAGATACCATCTTGTTATATCATATCATGATTGTTTTGAGAAAGTGTTGTCATCCGAGATTTATTATTATTGCTCGCTAGTTGATTATGCCATTGATATGAGTAAACATGAGACCTAAATGTTATTGTGAATATGGTTAGTTCATAATCTTTGCTGAAAACTTGAATGTTGGCTTTACATATTTACAACAACAAGAGCAAACAGAGTTTGTAAAAGTTTTTCTTTATCACTTTCAGTTTGTCAACTGAATTGCTTGAGAACAAGCAAAGGTTTAAGCTTGGGGGAGTTGATATGTCTCTATCGTATCTACTTTTCCAAACCCTTTTGCCCTTGTTTTGGACTCTAACTTGCATGATTTGAATGGAACTAACCCGGACTGATGTTGTTTTCAGCAGAATTGCCATGGTGTTATTTATGTGCAGAAACAAAAGTTCTCAGAATGACCTGAAACTCCGCAGAGATTATTTTTGGAAATAATAAAAAATATTGACAAAGAATCAAGGACAGGGGGGCACACCCTAGCCACGAGGGTGGGGGCGCGCCTGCCCCCCTGGGTGCGCCCCCTGCCTCGTGGCCCCCCTGGAGCTCCACCGACCTCAACTCCAACTCCATATATTCGTGTTCGGGGAGAAAAAAAATCAGAGAGAAATATTCATCGTGTTTTATGATACGGAGCCGCCGCGAAGCCCTAAACTCTCCCGGGAGGGCTGATCTGGAGTCCGTTCGGGGCTCCGGAGAGGGGAATCCGTCGTCGTCGTCATCATCAACCATCCTCCATCACCAATTTCATGATGCTCACCGACGTGCGTGAGTAATTCCATCGTAGGCTTGCTGGACGGTGATGGGTTGGATCGGATTTATCATGTAATCGAGTTAGTTTTGTTAGGGTTTGATCCCTAATATCCATTATGTTCTGAGATTGATGTTGCTATGACTTTGCTATGCTTAATGCTTGTCACTAGGGCCCGAGTGCCATGATTTCAGATCTGAACCTATTGTGTTATCATGAATATATGTGAGTTCTTGATCCTATCTTGCAAGTCTATAGTCACCTACTATGTGTTATGATCCGGCAACCCCGAAGTGACAATAATCGGGACCACTCCCGGTGATGACCATAGTTGGAGGAGTTCATGTATTCACCATGTGTTAATGCTTTGGTCCGGTACTCTATTAAAAGGAGGCCTTAATATCCCTTAGTTTCCGCTAGGACCCCGCTGCCATGGGAGGGTAGGACAAAAGATGGCATGCAAGTTCTTTTCCATAAGCACATATGACTATATTCGGAATACATGCCTACATTACATTGATGAATTGGAGCTAGTTCTGTGTCACCCTATGTTATGACTGTTACATGATGAACCACATCCGGCATAATTCTCCATCACCGATCCAATGCCTACGAGCTTTTCATATATTGTTCTTCGCTTATTTACTTTTCTATTGCTATTGTTATCATCACTACAAAATACCAAAAATATTACTTTTGCTACCATTACCTTTTGCCACCATTACCACTACTATCATATTACTTTGCTACTAAATACCTTGCTGCAGATATTAAGTTATCCAGGTGTGGTTGAATTGACAACTCAGCTGCTAATACTTGAGAATATTCTTTGGCTCCCCTTGTGTCGAATCAATAAATTTGGGTTGAATACTCTACCCTCAAAAATTGTTGCGATCCCCTATACTTGTGGGTTATCAATTGCCTTAATTGCCATGTCCGCTCTGATTACCATGAAAACCTGAACCGGAACTACCTCCACCGTAACCTGGCCCATGAGATCCGGGGCCTGAATCGCTGCCCGGTCCATGATCATACCAAAAAAAATCTGAATTTTTGAACTCCTGCATAATATAACAATCCTTCCAGAGGTGCGTGGCCGGCTTATCCCGCGACCCGTGCTTTGGGCAAGGCTGGTTTAACAGGTGAGACAGGCGCTCCAGATTGGGACTTGGTACTCCACCACGAGGGGGGCAGTTTACCCTTACGACGCTGGCCTTTGTCCTGCGCGTTGGTATTAGCCATAAAATCTAAACTGCTATCCGCTTTACGCTTACCGCTGTTTCCGTGACCCGCCGGGTTATGCTGGTGCCCTTTGGTGCTGCCACTCTTCTTTCCCTTCACTGTCTTATCATCGTCAGACTCGGGGCCCTTGGTACTATCAGAGTCGCATACTTCACCAGAGCTGCCATAAGCGTTCCCATGTCATTGCAATGACGTTTGAGCCGTCCCAACTTCAAATTTAGAGGTGCAAACCGGCAATTGCCTTCCAATATTAAAACTGCTATATCAGCGTTGATGCGGTCTGATGAATGCAAAATCTCCGAAACCCGACGCACCCAACGGGTTGTTGACTCTCCTTCCTCCTGGACATAGGCAGCTAAGTCCACAATTGACATGGGCCGCTTGCACGTATCCTTGAAATTCTGGATAAACCGGGCCCTTACTCGGCCCACGACCCAATGGAGTTAGCCGGCAGGTTTTTCAACCATGTGCGAGTTGTTCCCTCCAACATCATGGTAAAGTATTTGGCACACGCCGCATCGTCCACATCCAGCATCTCCATTGCCATCTCATATCTTTCAACCCATGACTCGGGGGATAAATCGGCAGTGTAATTCGGCACCTTATGCGGGCCTTTGAAATCCTTGGGCAACCATACATTGCGCAGCGCTGGGACGAGACACGGTACCCCCAAAGAACTGGAGGTAACCCCTAGTTCCACCGACGTTGTTGGACGAACCGGAGTAATTTGGCGGGCTTCGTGCTGCGCCGCTAACTCGGCCTCTCGACGTGCCCTAGCGCGATCTACCACATCCTGAGCATCACCACCGCCACCCGTCGGGTTATGGCCACGGGGCGGATTACAATTCCGCGCACTGCTTGATACGGCCGTTTCATCCATATGCCTACTGTAACTCCGGCTCGGGCGGGGAGTAGAATGAATCCTTTCGCGGCTATATGAATAAGCCTGCTACTGAGTCAAGGCCGTATGAAGGAGCTCCCTAGCCCGTCGTGTCTCAACTGCAACTGGGGACTCGCCATCGATCGGGAGAGTTGCCAATCATGAAGCGACAACAACAATGTTATCCAACGGGTTAGAGTAATGACACGGAGGTGTTGAGACGTGCCGTGATGGGACATCATTCTGACGAGGCTGAGGGGGCGGATCCATCGCGCGCGGCTGAACCGGTGCCCCTGTTCCAGGTGCCTCCGCCCGGTTTACCATTGGCTGGTTGCTGGTGCCTGCTCCTGGCATGTTAAAGAGGTTTCTTCCCTCATAAACCGGCGACAGGTGAGATCGGCACCTTCTCCTCATGACATCATCTGACGCACTTTGGTCCAGCATAAGCCGATAGGCCTGTGCCTCTAATCCGGCCCGCTCAGCGGCCATCCTGGTGTTCTCCGCTGCCAGATCCACCTTAGCTTGAGCTATCTGATATTTCACCTTTGCAATCTTCGTGTTATGCTGATCCCGGTTTGCCGCGTCAACCTCCGATGCTAGCAACATTGCCAAAGTGTCGAACAAATTGGACAAAACCTGAGCCGGTGGTGGTGCAGAGCCCCCTGCTCCGGCTGGTGTTGCCGCTGCTGAACCGGAAATCACTGCTGCTGCGGTAGAAGAATGTTGCACCGATTGTGTACCGGCCATGAAGATCGCAACTCGGATCGGCAGTTCAAGGAGGTCCGGAATACTGTTGCCATCGGAACCACCACTAATCCAGCCATCATGCAGCTGATACAGCGACTCGGTTTCTCCAGTTGAAGACTCGTCATCAGAGTAAACGACAGTTTCGCCACCAGATACCAATCTATCCTCAGATTCTGCTCCGTGGATGACTCCCACAAAGGCACGCTTCACGACATGCTGAACACGGGCAGGTCTTGCATGCTGAGCCGTCTCGATGATGTCGGTGCAGACGTCCGGCTCAGGGCCCGGTTCACCAATCTTGCCAATGAAGACGTGTATTCCGCCAAAGGGGACCCGGTACCCATACTCGATCAAGTCGGCCTCGGGCCCCAGCCTGCGTCGTCAATGTAGAGCTTGCCGCGATGACTCTTGGCCATCCGGCCCACAGCGTATCCCTTGAGTCCTTCGAAGCCGCCCTTGAAGAACTCAAAACCATTGTGTGATTGCCCCATGATGGGCGCCAACTGTCGTGGTTTTGTCACGGCAGATGTCCTCGTGAAAGGACTTAGTCGTGGAGCCATCACAACGGGTTAGCTTGAAGGGGTTAAAGCGGGCAAGGGACGCAAAGAGTTATACTGGTTCGGCCCCTTACGGTGAAGGTAAAAGCCTACGTCCAGTTGTGATGGAATTGCTTGGGTTTCGATGACCAGGGAGCGAATCCGCTTTGCCTGGCTCTCGATTTATTGTTTGTTGTCCCTAAACTGCCATCGGGTCGTCCCTTTATATACATAGGTTGACGCCCGTCGGTTTATAGAATCCTGAGGCCGTCTCATAAACGTGTCTGGCTCGGTCTCTACTCTTTCTATCTTACAGCACAAGTTTACATTTCAATGTCGGTTTATGTCTACAGGCCTTAATCCGCCTTTGGAACCTGGGCCTTCATAAAGCGCCACCGTCTTTGTCTTCATGGGCTTCAAACATAATAACTCATTATGGGGATAATCCGGCCTCTCCTGGACGGTTTATGCCCAGCAGTAATATCCCCAACAATGGTGCTACTCTGAAGCACAAGTGTGGTAAAAGGATAGTAACATTGTCCCTTCTTTTTTTATTTTTTTTATTTTTTTCTCTTTTTTATAGGCTTCTTTGGCCTCTATCTTTTTTGGTGGGGCTTCTTTGGCCACTTTTATTTTGATCATGGGACAATGTTCTAATAATGATGATCATCACACTTTTATTTACTTACAACTCGATACTAGAACAAAGATATGACTCTATATGAATGCCTCCGGTGGTGTACCGGGATGTGCAATGATCTAGCGTAGCAATGACATCAAAAAACAGACAAGCCATGAAAATAGCATGCTAGCTATCTTACGATCATGCAAAGCAATATGACAATAAATGCTCAAGTCATGTATATGATGATGATGGAAGTTGCATGGCAATATATCTCGGAATGGCTATGGAAATGCCATAATAAGTAGGTATGGTTGCTGTTTTGAGGAAGATATAAGGAGGCTTATGTGTGATAGAGTGTATCGTATCACAGGGTTTGGATGCACCGGCGAATTTTGCACCAACTCTCGAGGTGAGAAAGGGCAATGCACGGTACCGAAGAGGCTAGCAATGATGGAAGGGTGAGAGTGCGTATAATCCATGGACTCAACATTAGTCATAAAGAACTCACATACTTATTGCAAAAATCTATTAGTCATCAAAACAAAGTACTACACGCATGCTCCTAGGGGGATAGATTGGTAGGAAAAGACCATTGCTCATCCCCGACCGCCACTCATAAGGAAGACAATCAATAAATACCTCATGCTCCAACTTCGTTACATAAGGTTCACCATACGTGCATGCTACGGGAATCACAAACCTCAGCACAAGTATTTGTACAATCCACAACTACCCACTAGCATGACTCTAATATCACCATCTTTATATCGCAAAACTATTGCAAGGAATCAAACATATCATATTCAGTGATCTACAAGTTTTATGTAGGGTTTTATGACTAACCATGTGAAGGACCAATTCTTGTCATCTCTCTAAATAGATATAAGTGAAGCAAGAGAGTTTAATTCTTTCTACAAAAGATATGCCCAGGCTCTAACAAATATAAGTGAAGCAAAAGAGCATTCTACAAATGGCGGTTTTCTATGTGAAGAGAAACAGGCAATCCAAACTTCAAAAGATATAAGTGAAGCACACGAAGCATTCTATAAATCCATACTCAAAAGATATAAGTGAAGTGCAATGAGCATTCTATAAATCAACCAAGGACTATCTCATACCAGCATGGTGCATCAAAGAAAATTGAAAACTAAATGCAAAAGACGCTCCAAGATTTACGCATATCATGTGACGAATAAAAATATAGCTCCAAGTAAAATTACCGATGATTGTTAGAAGAAAGAGGGGATGCCTTCTGGGGCATACCCAAGCTTGGTTGCTTGGGAGTCCTCGAATATTTCCTTGGGGTGCCTTGAGCATCCCCAAGCTTAGGCTCTTGCCACTCCTTATTCCTTCATCCATCGTGATCTCTCCCAAAACTTGAAAACTTCAATCACACAAAACTTAACAGAAAGTTTGATAAGATCTGTTAGTATAATAAAGCAAATCACTACTCTAAGTATTGTTGCAAACTAATTCATATTTTGTTTTTGCATTGTAGCTACTGTAATATAAATTTTCCATGGCTCAATCCACTGTTAGAAATCGATAGTTTCATCAAAACAAGCAAACTATGCATCAAAAACATAATCTATCTTAAACAGGACAGTTTGTAGTAATCTGAACATTCACCATACTTCTGGTACTCCAAAAATTCTGAAAAATTTAGGAAAAATAAACAATTTGTATAGAAAGATAGTGCAAGAAGTTTCAGAACCGTTTGACGTTCCAGTAAAAAATGTAAAATCGCGCACTACAACCAAAGTTTCTGTTCTGCACCGCACAAACCAACAAGCAATGTAAACATCCTAAAGGCAAATCTTGGCACATTATTTTTATAATACAAGGGAATTGTACAAGGGGGTAATTATTTTTGTTGAAAAGTTTATGTAATCAAGATTCACAAAGTTTCCGTGAGCATGAACAAAGTTCAAGGAGCTCCCCCACTTCAACAATGCTTGTCTCTCACTTTCACTTTCCTATTTGAAAAGTTTTGGGTTCCCCTCTTTATTTTTTTTGTTTTTAAACTATATAAAAGCACTCAACAGAAATAAATGACTCTCTAAAACTTCCGGGTTGTCTCCCTGGCAGCGCTTTCTTTAAAGCCATTAAGCTAGGCATAAGGTGCTCAAGTAATGAATCCACCCGGATCCCAAGGTATATCAAAGCCAATTTTAATTAACAATGATTTGTGATTTAGTAGTGAGCACAAAGTAACATATATCATGCAACAACGAAGTCTAACTCTCTTCCTGTGCATCAGCATGTCATAAAAGAACAATTCATGCACACATAGTAAAGGCTAATGCATAGTATAAGAAGTTTCTTGCAATTTTATCATATTGGAAACATAGAGAGGCGGAGATGTAGTTCCTCTCTCATAATAATTGCAAGTAGGAGCAGCAAGCACATGCATATTATATCTATCAAAATCATCATGTGTAGTAGTAAAACGCAACCCATCAATATAATCCTTAATAAGGGCAAACTTCTCCGATATAGTGTAGTCGGGAGAATTCAAAAAGATAATAGGGCTATCATGCGTGGGTGCAATAGCAACAATTTCATGTTTAACATAAGGAACTATAGCAAGTTCATCTCCATAAGCATAATTCATATTGGCATCTTCGCCACAAGCATAGCAAGCATCATCAAAAAGGGATATTTCAAAAGAATCAACGGGATCATAACAATCATCATAGTAATCATCCTTCGGTAATCACAAAGGGAAATTAAACAATGTATGAGTTGAAGAGTTACTCTCATTAGAAGGTGGGCACGGGTAGCTAATCCGATCTTCCTCCTTTTGTTCTTCGCTCTCCTCATCATCTTTTTCATCCAATGAGCCCATAGTTTCATCAATTCCTTCTTCCATAGACTCCTGCAAAATATTAGTCTCTTCTTGGACAGCGGAGACTCTCTCAATAAAATCATCAATATCGGAATTGAATTCATAATTCTCATAGCAATATTTAAGTGTAGCAAAATTTTCAGGTCTGTAAACAGTATCATCAAGATTTTCACACTCTTTAAACAAAGATTCAATTTCATAAGCACCCATGAAATCAATGAATTCTTCTATTTGTTCCACATCATAGTAATCATATATACCATTAGCATAAGAAGCCAATGTTTTATCATCATTAAATTTGGACGAAAAGGGAAGGTGTGGAGCCTTCAGCCTAGAGCAACAAGTATAATCATATCTCAAGCATAGTTGCCGAGCATACCAATGCAACATATGAATTTGAACCCATAATGGTTTCTCTTTTTCAGTCAAGCGATAATCCCTAAAGTATTCACGTTGATCCAACGTTTCTCCTGCTACCTCTTGAGCACTGCGTTGGTTTTCCCTTGAAGAGGAAAGGGTGATGCAGTAAAGCAGCGTAAGTATTTCCCTCAGTTTTTGAGAATCAAGGTATCAATCCAGTAGGAGACCACGCGCGAGTCACCTCGTACCTACACACACAAATAAGAACCTCGCAACCAACGGGATAAAGGGGTTGTCAATCCCTTCATGGCCACTTGCAAGAGTGAGATCCGATAGAGATGATAATAATAAGATAAATATTTTTGGTATTTTTATGATATAGATTGAAAGTAAAGATTGCAAAATAAAGTAGATAGGAAACTTGTATGATGGAGAATAGACCCGGGCGCCATAGATTTCACTAGTGGCTTCTCTCAAGATAGCATAAGTATTACGGTGGGTAAACAAATTACTGTCGAGCAATTGATAGAAAAGTGAATAATTATGAGAATATCTAGGCATGATCATGTATATAGGCATCACGTCCGTGACAAGTAGACCGAAACGATTCTGCATCTACTACTATTACTCCACACATCGACCGCTATCCAACATGCATCTAGAGTATTAAGTTCATAAGAACAGAGTAACACCTTAAGCAAGATGACATGATGTAGAGGGATAAATTCATGCAATATGATGTAAACCCCATCTTGTTATCCTCGATGGCAACAATACAATACATGTTGTTTCCCTTTCTGTCATTGGGATCGAGCACCACAAGATTGAACCAAAAGCTAAGCACTTCTCCCATTGCAAGAAAGATCAATCTAGTAGGCCAAACCAAATTGATAATTCGAAGAGACTTGCAAAGATAAACCAATCATACATAAAAGAATTCAGAGGAGATTCAAATATTGTTCATAGATAAACTTGATCATAAACCCACAATTCATCGAATCTCGACAAACACACCGCAAAAGAAGATTACATCGAATAGATCTCCAAGAGAATCGAGGAAAACTTTGTATTGAGATCCAAAGAGAGAGTAGAATCCATCTAGCTACTAGCTATGGACCTGAAGGTCTGAAGTAAACTACTCACACATCACCGGAAGGGCCATGGAGTTGATGTAGAGGCCCTTAGTGATCAATGCCCCCTCCGGTGGAGCTCCGGAAAAGGCCCCAAGGTGGGATCTCTTGGGTACAGAAGGTTGCGGCGGTGGAAATAGGGTTTCATGGTGCTCCTGGATGTTTGCAGAGTACGTGGATATATATAGGAGGAAGAAGTAGGTCGGTGGAGCAACGAGGGGCCCACGAGGGTGGAGGGCACACCCGGGGGGTGGGCGTGCCCCCTGCCTCGTGGCCTCCTCGATTCTTTCTTGACGTCCACTCCAAGTCTCTTGGATCACGTTTGTTCCAAAAATAACGCTCCCGAAGGTTTCATTCTGTTTGGACTCCGTTTGATATTCCTTTTCGGCGAAACACTAAAATAGGCACAAAAAACAACAATTTGGGTTGGGCCTCCGGTTAATAGGTTAGTCCCAAAAATAATATAAAAGTGTAAAATAAAGCCCATTAACATCCAAAATAGATAATATAATAGCATGGAGCAATCAAAAATTATAGATACGTTGGAGACGTATCAAGCATCCCCAAGCTTAATTCCTGCTCGTCCTCGAGTAGGTAAATGATAAAAACAGAATTTTTGATGTGGAATGATTCCTAACATATTTCTCAATGTATTTTTTTCTTTATTGTGGCATGAATGTTCAGATTCGAAAGATTCAAGATAAAAGTTTAATATTGACATAGAAATAATAATACTTCAAGCATACTAACTAAGCAATCATGTCTTCTCAAAATAACATGGCCAAAGAAAGTTATCCCTACAAAATCATATAGTCTGGCTATGCTTTATCTTCGTCACACAAAATATTAAATCATGCACAACCCCGATGACAAAGCCAAGCAATTTTTTCATACTTTTGATGTTCTCAAACTTTTTCAATCTTCACGCAATATATGAGCGTGAGCCATGGATATAGCACTATGGTGGAATAGAATGGTGGTTGTGGAGAAGACAAAAAAGGAGAAGATAGTCTCACATCAACTAGGCGTATCAATGGGCTATGGAGATGCCCATCAATAGATATCAATGTGAGTGGGTAGGGATTGCCATGCAACGGATGCACTAGAGCTATAAGTGTATGAAAGCTCAACAAAAGAAACTAGGTGGGTGTGCATCCAACTTGCTTGCTCACGAAGACCTAGGGCAATTTGAGGAAGCCCGTCATTGGAATATACAAGCCAAGTTCTATAATGTAAAAATTCCCACTAGTTTATGAAAGTGACAACATAGGAGACTCTCTATCATGAAGATGATGGAGCTACTTTGAAGCACAAGTGTGGAAAAGGATAGTAACATTGTCCCTTCTCTCTTTTTCTCTCACTTTTTTATTTGGGCCTTTTTTTGCCTCTTTTCTTTTCTTTTTTTCGTCCAGAGTCTCATCCCGACTTGTGGGGGAATCATAGTCTCCATCATCCTTTCCTCACTGGGACAATGCTCTAATAATGATGATCATCACACTTATTTTTACTTACAACTCAAGAATTACAACTCAATACTTAGAAAAAAATATGACTCTATGTGAATGCCTCCGGCGGTGTACCGGGATATGCAATGAATCAAGAGTGACATGTATGAAAAAATTATGAACGGTGGCTTTGCCACAAATACGATGTCAACTACATGATCATACAAAGCAATATGACAATGATGAAGCGTGTCATAACAACCGAACGGTGGAAAGTTGCATGGCAATATATCTCGGAATGGCTATGGAAATGCCATAATAGGTAGGTATGGTGGCTGTTTTGAGGAAGGTATATGGTGGGTTTATGGTACCGGCGAAAGGTGTGCGCTACTAGAGAGGCTAGCAATGGTGGAAGGGTGAGCGTGCGTATAATCCATGGACTCAACATTAGTTATAAAGAACTCACATACTTATTGCAAAAATCTATTAGTTATCGAAACAAAGTACTACGCGCATGCTCCTAGGGGGATAGATTGGTAGGAAAAGACCATCGCTCGTCCCCGACCGCCACTCATAAGGAAGGCAATCAATAAATAAATCATGCTCCGACTTCATCACATAACGGTTCACCATACGTGCATGCTACGGGAATCACAAACTTCAACACAAGTATTTCTCAAATTCACAACTACTCAACTAGCATGACTCTAATATCACCATCTCCATATCTCAAAACAATCATCAAGTATCAAACTTCTCTTAGTATTCAATGCACTTATATGAAAGTTTTTATTATGACTAAAAGCAAATTGCCATGTTGTTCTAAAGGACTCTCAAAATAATATAAGTGAAGCATGAGAGATAAATTATTTCTATAAAATAGAACCACCACCGTGCTCTAAAAGTTATAAGTGAAGCACTGGAGCAAAAAGTATATATCTCAAAAGATATAAGTGAAGCACATAGAGTATTCTAATAAATTCCAATTCATGTGTGTCTCTCTCAAAAGGTGTGTACAGCAAGGATGATTATGGTAGACTAAAAAGCAAAGACTCAAATCATACAAGACGCTCCAAGCAAAACACATATCATGTGGCGAATAAAAATATAGCTCCAAGTAAAGTTACCGATGAACGAAGACAAAAGAGGGGATGCCTTCTGGGGCATCCCCAAGCTTAGGCTTTTTGGTGTCCTTGGATTTACCTTGGGGTGCCTTGGGCATCCCCAATCTTAGGCTATTGCCACTCCTTGTTCCATAATCCATCAAATCTTTACCCAAAACTTGAAAACTTCACAACACAAAACTTAAAGAAAATCTTCGTGAGCTCCGTTAGTGAAAGAACACAAAACACCACTTCAAGGTACTGTAATGAACTCATTATTTATTTATATTGGTGTTGAACCTACTGTATTCCAACTTCTCTATGGTTTATAAACTCTTTTACTAGCCATAGATTCATCAAAATAAGCAAACAACACACAAAAAACAGAATCTGTCAAAAATAGAACAATCTGTAGTAATCTGTAACTAAGGCAAACTTCTGGAACCCCAAAAATTCTAAAATAAATTTCTGGACATGAGGAATTTATCTATTAATCATCTGCAAAAAATAATTAACTAAATATCACTCTCCAATAAAAAATGTCAGCAATTCTCGTGAGAGCTAAAGTTTCTGTTTTTTACAGCAAGATCAAAAAGACTTTCCCCAAGTCTTCCCAGCGGTTCTACTTGGCACAAAAACTAATTAAACACAACCAAAACAGAGGCTAGATAAATTATTTATTACTAAACAGGAGCAAAAAGCAAGGAATAAAAATAAAATTGGGTTGCCTCCCAACAAGCGCTATCGTTTAACGCCCCTAGCTAGGCATAAAAGTGAAGATAGATCTAGGTATTGCCATCTTTGGTAGGTAATCCATAAGTGGCTCTCATAATAGATTCATATGGTAATTTAATTTTCTTTATAGGGAAGTGTTCCTTGCCTTTTCTTAAAGGAAATTGGAATCTAATATTCCCTTCCTTCATATCAATAATTGCACCAATCGTTCTAAGGAAAGGTCTACCAAGAATAATAGGACATGAAGGATTGCAATCTATATCAAGAACAATGAAGTCTACGGGTACATAATTCCTATTTGCAACAATAAGAACATCATTAATCTTTCCCATAGGTTTCTTAATAGTGGAATCCGTAAGGTGCAAGTTTAAAGAACAATCATCAAATTCATGGAAACCTAGCAAATCACACAAAGTTTTTGGGATCATGGAAACACTAGCACCCAAATCACACAAAGCATGGCATTCATGATCTTTAATTTGTATTTTAATTGTGGGTTCCCACTCATCATAAAGCTTTCTAGGGATAGAAACTTCCAACTCAAGTTTTTCTTCATAAGATTGCATTAAAGCATCAATGATATGTTTAGTAAAAGCTTTATTTTGAATATAAGCATGAGGAGAATTTAGCACGGATTGCAACAGGGAAATACAATCTATCAAAGAGCAATTATCATAATTAAATTCCATGAAATCCAAGATAGTGGGTTCGTTGCTATCTAAAGTTTTAACCTCTTCAATCCCACTTTTAACAATTTTTGCATCAAGATCTAAAAACTCCGAATTTTTGGGATGCCTTCTAACTAAAGTTGACTCATCTCCAGTCCCATCATTATCAAGATTCATATTGCAAAACAAGGATTTAATAGGGGACACATCAATCACTTTTAGATCTTCATCCTTGCTATCATGAAAACTAGAAGAACACGCTTTCACAAAGCAATCTTTCTTCGCACGCATCCTAGCGGTTCTTTCTTTGCACTCATCAATGGAAATTCTCATGGCTTCGAGAGACTCATTGATATCATGCTTAGGTGGAATAGATCTAAGTTTCAAAGAATCAACATCAAAAGAAATTCTATCCATGTTCCTAGCCAACTCATCAATCTTAAGCAATTTTTATTCAATCAAAGCATTGAAACTCTTTTGCGAACTAATAAATTCTCTAATATTAGATTCAAAATCAGAGGGAATCTTATTATAATTTCCATAATAATTGTTGTAGGAATTACTAGGAAATGGCCTAGGATTAAAATTACCTCTATATGCGTTATTACCAAAATTGTTCCTACCAACAAAATTCACATCCATAGATTCATTTTTATTCTCAATCAAGGTAGACAAAGGCATATCATTAGGATCAGTAGGAGCACTCTTATTAGCAAACAATTCATAAGCTCATCCATCTTTCCACTCAAAACATTAATCTCTTCAATTGCATGCACCTTTTTGCTAGTAGATTTTTCAGTGTGCCATTGAGAATAATTAACCATAATATTATCTAGGAGTTTAGTGGCTTCTCCTAAAGTGATTTCCATAAAAGTGCCTCCTGTGGCCGAATCTAAGAGATTTCTAGAAGCAAAGTTCAATCCGGCATAAAAATCTTGTACATAAATTCAAACCATGTGTAGGGCAATTATGTATCATTAATTTCATCCTCTTCCAAGATTGTGCAACATGCTCATGATCAAGTTTTAAAATTCATAATATCGTTCCTAAGAGAGATGATCTTAGCGGGAGGAAAATACTTAGAGATAAAAGCATCTTTGCACTTATTCCATGAATCAATGCTATTTTTAGAAAAATACGAAAACCAAGCTTTAGCACGATCTCTAAGCGAAAACGGAAATAGCTTAAGTTTAACAATATCATTATCCACATATTTCTTCTTTTGCATATCACACAAATCAACAAAGTTGTTTAGATGGGTAGCGGCATCTTCACTAGGAAGGCCAGAAAACGGATCTTTCATGACAACATTCAGCAAAGCAGTATTAATCTCACAAGATTCAGCATCGGTAAGAGGAGCAATCGGAGTGCTAATAAAATCATTATCGTTGGTATTGGTAAAGTCACATAATTTTAGTATTATCTTGAGCCATCGTGACAAGCAAGCAATCCAACACACAAGCAAACAAGAAACAATCAAAAGAGGCAAACGGGAAAAGAGATGGGGAACGGAAAAGGAGGGCGAATAAAACGGCAAGGGTGAAGTGGGGGAGAGGAAAACGAGAGGCAAATGGCAAATAATGTAATGCGAAGGATAAGAGTTGTGATGGGTACTTGGTATGTCTTGACTTGGCGTAGATCTCCCCGGCAATGGCGCCAAAAATCCTTCTTGCTACCTCTTGAGCACTGCGCTGGTTTTCCCTTGAAGAGGAAAGGGTGATGCCGTAAAGCAACATAAGTAATTCCCTCAGTTTTTGAGAACCAAGGTATCAATCCAGTAGGAGACCACGCGCGAGTCACCTCGTACCTACACACACAACTAAGAACCTCGCAACCAACGCAATAAAGGGGTTGTCAATCCCTTCACGGCCATTTGCAAGAGTGAGATCTGATAGAGATGATAATAATAAGATAAATATTTTTGGTATTTTTATGATATAGATTGAAAGTAAAGATTGCAAAATAAAGTAGATGGGAAACTTGTATGATGGAGAATAGACCCGGGCGCCATAGGTTTCACTAGTGGCTTCTCTCAAGATAGCATAAGTATTACAGTGGGTAAACAAATTACTGTCGAGCAATTGCTAGAAAAGCGAATAGTTATGAGAATATCTAGGCATGATCATGTATATAGGCATCACGTCCGTGACAAGTAGACCGAAACGATTCGGCATCTACTACTATTACTCCACACATCGACCGCTATCCAACATGCATCTAGAGTATTAAGTTCATAAGAACAGAGTAACGCCTTAAGCAAGATGACATGATGTAGAGGGATAAACTCATGCAATATGATGTAAACCCCATCTTGTTATCCTCGATGGCAACAATACCATACGTGTCGTTTCCCTTTCTGTCACTGGGATCGAGCACCGCAAGATTGAACCCAAAGCTAAGCACTTCTCCCATTGCAAGAAAGATCAATCTAGTAGGCCAAACCAAACTGATAATTCGAAGAGACTTGCAAAGATAAGCCAATCATACATAAAAGAATTCAGAGGAGATTCAAATATTGTTCATAGATAAACTTGATCGTAAACCCACAATTCATCGGATCTCGACAAACACACCGCAAAAGAAGATTGCATCGAATAGATATCCAAGAGAATCGAGGAGAACTTTGTATTGAGATCCAAAGAGAGAGAAGAAGCCATCTAGCTACTAGCTATGGACCCGAAGGTCTGAAGTAAACTACTCACAGATCATCGGAAGGGCCATGGAGTTGGTGTAGAGGCCCTCCGTGATCAATGCCCCCTCCGGCGGAACTCCGGAAAAGGCCCCAAGATGGGATCTCTTGGGTACAGAAGATTGCAGCGGGGAAATAGGGTTTCGTGGTGCTCCTGGATGTTTGCGGGGTACATGGATATATATAGGAGGAAGAAGTAGGTCGGTGGAGCAACGAGGGGCCCACGAGGGTGGAGGGTTCGCCTAGGGGGTGGGCACGCCCTCCTGCCTTGTGGCCTCCTAGATTGTTTCTTGATGTCCACTCCAAGTCTCCTGGATCACGTTTGTTCCAAAAATAACACTCCCGAAGGTTTCATTCCGTTTGGACTCCGTTTGATATTCCTTTTCGGTGAAACACTAAAATAGGCAAAAACAGCAATTGGGACTGGGCCTCCGATTAATAGGCTAGTCCCAAAAATAATATAAAAGTTTAAAATAAAGCCCATTAACATCCAAAATAGATAATATAATAGCATGGAGCAATTAAAAATTATAGATACGTCGGAGATGTATCATCTCCCATTATATAATTAAATGGGGTTTTCTCAGGATTATCAAAGTAGTACATAATATCTTTCACATAATGAGCATAAGGATTTTAGGAGGTTCCCATCTCCATGAGTAGCAAGTAAACCTATTTTTTTGGCATTTCGTGTTACATATCCATAACTAAAGATAGAGAACAACTTAGAACAGAAAATAAAAATCACTTAGTGATAAAGCAAACAAGCATACATGAGAATATCAACCCCACGCTATTGCTCCCCGGCAACGGCGCCAGAAAAAGGTCTTGATAACCCACAAGTATAGGGGATCAATTGTAGCCTCTTACGATAAGTAAGAGTGTCGAACCCAATGAGGAGCTAAAGGTAGAACAAAATTCCCTCAAGTTCTATCGACCACCGATACAACTCTACGCACGTTTAACGTTCGCTTTACCTAGAACAAGTATGAAACTAGAAGTATTTTGTAGGTATTGTTGGATAGGTCTGCAAGATAATAAAGAGCGCGTAAATAAAAAGTAGAGGTTGTTTAGATGAAGACACAACTAAGTTAGTTTTAGTAAAGAGCTTGTTGTCACACAAGAAAGTTATTTGTCCGTAGGCAATCGATAACTAGACCAGTAATCACTATTGCAATTTTATTTGAGGGAGAGGCGTAAGCTAACATACTTTCTCTTCTTGGATCATATGCACTTATGATTGGAATTCTAGCAAGCATACGCAACTACTAAAGATCATTAAGGTAAAACCCAACCATATCATTATAAGGCATCAAGTCCTCTTTACTCCCATACGCAAACAACCTACTTACTTGGGTTTGTGCTTCTGTCACTCACGCCACCCACCATAAGCAAATCATGAACATATTGTTAACCCTACAGTGGGGATCCCTCACGCTTGCGCGACACGGAGAGCACCATAGGACAGCACCAATAATAAAACATGCAACTCAAACCAATCACGATCATCAATTAACACGTAGAACAAAACGGATCTACTCAAACATCATAGGATAGCCATACATCATTGGGAAATAATATGTAGCGTTGAGCACCATGTTTAAGTAGAGATTACAGCAGGTAAAAGAGGGGTTAGACCGCTGCATAGAGGGGGGAAGAGTTGGTGATGATGGTGGTGAAGTTGTTGGTGTAGATTGCGATGATGATGATGGCCCCGGCGGCGTTCCCGTGCCACCGGAAGAGAAGGGGAGAGAGCCCTTCTTCTCCTTCTTCCTTGACCTTCTCCCTAGATGGGAGAAGGGTTTCCCCTCTGGTCCATGGCCTCCATGGCATGGGAGGGGCGAGAGCCCCTCCGAGATTGGATCTGTCTCTATGTCTCTCTCTGTTTCTGCGTTCCTGATTCTGCCCTTTCACCGTTTCTTAAATTCCCAGAGATCCGTAACTCCGATTGGGCTGAATTTTGGACATGATTTTATCCATATATTAGCTTTCTTGCGGCGAAAGAATGGCACCAACCGCCTTACGGGGTGGCCACGAGGTCCCAGGGCGCGCCCCCTGCCTCGTGGCCCCCTCGGGCATCGTCTCGCGTTGATTCTTCTTCCCAAAAATCGCATATATTTCAAAAAAAATCTCCATCAGTTTTTATCCCATTTGGACTCCGTTTGATATGGATTTTATGCGAAACAAAAAACATGCAACAAACAGGAATTGGCACTGGGCATTGGATCAATATGTTAGTCCCAAAATAGTATAAAAAGTTGCCAAAAGTATATGAAAGTTGTAGAATATTGGCATGGAACAATCAAAAATTATAGATACGACGGAGATGTATCAAGACACATCTCTGGTCAATAACCAATAGCGGAACCTGGATGCTCATATTGGCTCCTACATATTCTACGAAGATCTTTATCGGTCAAACCGCATAACAACATACGTTGTTCCCTTTGTCATTGGTATGTTACTTGCCCGATATTCGATCGTCGGTATCTCAATACCTAGCTCAATCTTGTTACCAACAAGTCTCTTTACTCGTTCTGTAATGTATCATCCCGCAACTAACTCATTAGTTGCATTGCTTGCAAGGCTTATAGTGATGTGCATTACCGAGAGGGCCCAGAGATACCTCTCCGACAATCGGAGTGACAAATCCTAATCTCGACCTATGCCAACTCAACAAGTACCATTGGAGACACCTGTAGAGCACCTTTATAATCACCCAGTTACGTTGTGATGTTTGGTAGCACACAAAGTGTTCCTCCGGTAATCGGGAGTTGCATAATCTCATAGTCACAGGAACATGTATAAGTCATGAAGAAAGCAATAGGAGTAAACTAAAATGATCAAGTGCTAAGCTATCGGAATGGGTCAAGTCAATCACATCATTAGAATGATGTGATCCCGTTTATCAAATGACAACTCATGTCTATGGTTAGGAAACACAACCATCTTTGACCAACGAGCTAGCCAAGTAGAGGCATACTAGTGACACTTTGTTTGTTTATGTATTCACACATGTATCATTTTCTTATTTCATGATAAATGTTTATTATTCATGCTAGAATTGTATTCCAACGATGGGCTTCCTCAAACGCCCTAGGTCTTCATGAGCAAGCAAGTTGGATGCACACCCACTTAGTTCCCAGTTTGAGCTTTCATACACTTATAGCTCTTAGTGCATCCGTTGCATGGCAATCCCTACTCCTCGCATTGACATGAATTGATGGGCATCTCCATAGCCCGTTGATTAGTCATGTCAATGTGAGACTTTCTTCCCTTTTTGTCTTCTCCACACAACCCCCATCATCATATTCTATTCCACCTATAGTGCTATATCCATGGCTCACGCTCATGTATTGCGTGAAAGTTGAAAAGGTTTCAGAACATCAAAAGTATGAAACAATTGTTTGGCTTGTCATCGAGGTTGTGCATGATTTGAATATTTTGTGTGGTGAAGATGGAGCATAGCCAGACCATATGATTTTGCAGGGATAACTTTCTTTGGCCATGTTATTTTGAAAAGACATGATTGCTTTATTAGTATGCTTGAAGTAGTATTGTCTTAATGTCAAACGGTAGACTATTGCTTTGAATCACTCGTGTCTTAATATTCATGCCATGATTAGATTACATGATCAAGATTGTGCTAGGTAGCATTCCACATAAAAAATATCTTTTTTATCATTTACCTACTTGAGGACGAGCAGGAATTAAGCTTGAGGATGTTGATACGTCTCCTCGTATCTATAATTTTTTATTGTTCCAGGCCAATATTCTACAACTTTCAGATACTTTTGGCAACTTTTTATACTATTTTTGAGACTAACATATTGATCCAGTGCCTAGTGCCAGTTCATGTTTGTTGCATGTTTTTTGTTTCATAGAAAATCCATATCAAACGGAGTCCAAACGGGATAAAAACTGATGGAGATTATTTTGAAATATATGCGATTTTTGGGAAGAAGAATCAACGCGAGACGATGCCCGAGGGGGCCACGAGGCAGGGGCGCCCTGGGCCCTCGTGGGCACCCCGTAAGGAGGTTGGTGCCCTTCTTTCGCCGCAAGAAAGCTAATATCCGGATAAAAATCGTGTTGAAAATTCAGCCCAATCGAAGTTACGGATCTCCGAGAATTTAAGAAACGGTGAAAGGGCAGAATCAGGAACGCAGAAACAGAGAGAGACAGATCCAATCTCGGAGGGGCTCTCGCCCCTCCCATGCCATGGAGGCCATGGACCAGAGGGGAAACCCTTCTCCCATCTAGGGAGAAGGTCAAGGAAGAAGAAGAAGGGGGGATCTCTCCCCCTCTCTTCCAGTGGCGCCAGAAACCCGTCGGGGCCATCATCATCACCGCAATCTACACCAACAACTTCACCGCCATCATCACCAACTCTTCCCCCTCTATGAAGCGGTGTAACCTCTCTTTTACCCGCTGTAATCTCTACTTAAACATGGTGCTCACCTCTACATATTATTTCCCAATGATGTATGGCTATCATATGATGTTTGAGTAGATCCGTTTTGTCCTATGGGTTAATTGATGATCGTGATAGGTTTGAGTTGTATGTTTTATTATTGGTGCTGTCCTATGGTGCTCTCTATGTCGCGCAAGCGTGATGGATCCCCGTTGTAGGGTTAGCAATATGTTCATGATTTGCTTATGGTGGGTGGTGTGAGTGACAGAAGCATAGACCCGAGTAAGTAGGTTGTTTGCGTCTGGGAGTAAAGAGGACTTGATGCCTTATAATGCTATGGTTGGGTTTTACCTTAATGATCTTTAGTAGTTGCGGATGCTTTCTAGAGTTCCAATCATAAGTGCATATGATCTAAGAAGAGAAAGTATGTCAGCTTACGCCTCTCCCTCAAATAAAATTGCAATGGTGATTACCGGTCTAGTTATCGATTGCCTACGGACAAATAACTTTCTTGTGTGACAACAAGCTCTTTACTAAAACTAACTTAGTTGTGTATTCATCTAAACAGCCCCTAATTTTTATTTACACGCTCTTTATTATCTTGCAAACCTATCCAACAACACCTACAAAATACTTTTAGTTTCATACTTGTTCTAGGTAAAGCGAACATTAAGCATGCGTAGAGTTGTATCGGTGGTTGATAGAACTTGAGGGAATATTTGTTCTACCTTTAGCTCCTCATTGGATTCGACACTCTTACTTATCGAAAGAGGCTACAATTGATCCCCTATAGTTGTGGGTTATCATGTCTCGGTCATGTCTACACAGTTCTCGAACCCGTAGGGTCCACACGCTTAACGTTCGGTGACAATCGGTATTATGAGTTTATGTGATTTGATGTACCGAAGGTAGTTCAAAGTCCCGGATGTGATCACGGACACGACGAGGAGTCTCAAAATAGTCGAGACATAAAGATTGATATATTGGACGACTATATTCGGATACCGAAAGTGTTCCGGGTGATTTCGGAGAAAACCGGAGTGCCGGAGGGTTACCGGAACCCCCCGGGAGAAGTAATGGGCCAGATGAGCCTTAGTGGAGAGAGAGAGGGCCGGCCGGGGCAGGCCGCGCGTCCCCTCCCCCTCTGGTTCGAATTGGACTAGGGAAGGGGGGCGGCGCCCCCCTTTCCTTCTCCCTCTCCTCCTTCCTTTCCACCTCCTAGTAGGAGTAGGAAAGGGGAGTCCTACTCCTACTAGGAGGAGAACTCCTCCTCCTGGCGTGCCCTGTAAGGGTCGGCCAGCCTCCCCCTTGGTCCTTTATATACGGGGGTATGGGTCACCCTAGGACACACAAGTTGATTGCTCCAAGCCATGTGCGGTGCCCCCTCCACCATAATCCACCTCGATCATATCGTAGCGGTGTTTAGGCGAAGCCGTGCGTCGGTAGCAACATCATCACCGTCATCACGCCGTCGTGCTGATGGAACTCTCCTGTGAACCTCTGCTAGATCGGAGTTCGTGGGACATCATCGAGCTAAACGTGTGCTAAACTCGGAGGTGTCGTACGTTCGGTACTTGGATCAGTCAGATCGTGAAGACGTACGACTACATCAACCGTGTTCTCATAACGCTTCCGCTTACATTCTACGAGGGTACGTGGACGATACTCTCCTCTCTCGTTGCTATGCATCACTATGATCTTGCGTGTGCATAGGATTTTTTTTGAAATTACTACATTCCCCAACAGTTTGGACATCGGAATGGTTCCGGGTGAAATTGGGAGTATACCGGAGCACCGGGAGGTTACCGGACCCCCCCAGGAGGTGTATGGGCCTTAGTGGAAAAGAGGGAGAAGAAGCAAAGGAGCCCCCCCCCCCCAAGCCCAATCCAAATTGGGAAGGGGGGCGCCCCCCCTTTTCCTTCCTTCTTCCTCCTCCTTCCTTCTTCCTCCTCCTTCCTTCTCTCCTAAAACCAAACAAGGGAAGGGGGAATCCTACTCCCGGTGGGAGTAGGACTCCCTTGGGCGCGCCTAGAGAGGCCGCCCCCTCCTCCACTCCTTTATATACGGGGGAAGGGGGCACCCCATGGACACACAAGTTGATCATTGATCTTTTAGCCGTGTGCGGTGCCCCCCTCCACCATAATCCACCTCGGTTATATCATAGCGGTGCTTAGGCGAAGCCCTGTTCCGGTAGCATCATCATCACCGTCATCACACCGTCGTGCTGACGAAACTCTCCCTCGAAGATCTACTGGATCATGAGTTCGCGGGACGTCACCGAGATGAACGTGTGCAGATCACGGAGGTGTCGTACCTTCAGTGCTAGATCGGTTGATCGTGAAGACGTACGACCACATCAACCACATTGTCATGACGCTTCCGCTTACGGTCTACGAGGGTACATAGACGATACTCTCCCCTCTCGTTGCTATGCATCACCATGATCTTGCATGTGCGTAGGGATTTTTTTAAATTACTACGTTCCCCAATAGCTCCTTCTTGATTTCTACCTCCGCAACTTTGAGCATTGTGAAGAGCTCGGGAATTGTCTTGTCCATCCCTTGCACATTATAGTTCATCACTTTGTAGCTTGGTGGCAGTGATTGAAAAACTCTGTCAATAACACTATCATCTGGAAGATTAACTCCCAGCTGAGTTAAGTGATTATGATACCCAGACATTTTGAGTATCTGTTCACTGACAGAGTTGTTCTCCTCCATCTTGTAGCTATAGAACTTGTTGGAGACTTCATATCTCTCAACTCGGTCATTTGCTTGAAATATTTGAAGGAAATATTCCCTAGAGGCAATAATAAAGTTATTATTTATTTCCTTATTTCATGATAAATGTTTATTATTTATGCTAGAATTGTATTAACCGGAAACATAATACATGTGTGAATACATAGACAAACAGAGTGTCACTAGTATGCCTCTACTTGACTAGCTCGTTGAATCAAAGATGGTTAAGTTTCCTAGCCATAGACATGAGTTGTCATTTGATTAACGGGGTCACATCATTAGAGAATGATGTGATTGACTTGACCCATTCCGTTAGCATAGCACTTGATCGTTTAGTTTGTTGCTACTGCTTTCTTCATGACTTATACATGTTCCTATGACTATGAGATTATGCAACTCCCATTTACCGGAGAACACTTTGTGTGCTACCAAACGTCACAATGCAACTGGCTGATTATAAAGGTGCTCTACAGGTGTCTCTGAAGGTACTTGTTGGGTTGGCGTATTTCGAGATTAGGATTTGTCACTCCGATTGTCGGAGAGGTATCTCTGGGCCCTCTCGGCAATGCACATCACTTAAGCCTTGCAAGCATTGCAACTAATGAGTTAGTTGCGGGATGATGTGTTATGTAACGAGTAAAGAGACTTGCCAGTAACAAGATTGAACTAGGTATTGAGATACCGATGATCGAATCTCGGGCAAGTAACATACCGATGACAAAGGGAACAACGTATGTTGTTATGCGGTTTGACCGATAAAGATCTTCGTAGAATATGTAGGAACCAGTATGAGCACCCAGGTTCCGCTATTGGTTATTGACCGGAGACATGTCTCGGTCATGTCTACATAGTTCTCGAACCCGTAGGGTCCGCACGCTTAAAGTTTCGGTGACATGACAAGGAGTTCCGGATGTGATTTGATGTACCGAAGATAGTTCGGAGTCCCGGATGAGATCAGGGACATAACGAGGAGTCTCAAAATGGTCGAGACGTAAAGATCGATATATTGGACGACTATATTCGCACATCAGAAAGGTTCCGAGTGATTCGGGTATTTTTCGGAATACCGGGAGTTACGGGAATACGGGGAAGTAGTATTGGGCCTTAATGGGCCTTAGTGGGAAGGAGAGGCAGTAGCCGGGAGGTGGCGCGCGCCCCTCCCAAGCCGAGTCCGAATTGGACAAGGGGTTTGGGGCGCGGCCTCCCTCTCCCTTCCTTCTCCACTCCCCTCCTTTCCCCCCTTCTCCTAGTTGGACTAGGAAAGGAGGAAACCTACTCCTACTAGGAGTAGGAATCCTACTCCCTTGGCGCGCCCCTCCTAGGGCCGGCCTCCTCCTCCCTTGCTCCTTTATATATGGGGGCAGGGGGCACCCCCAAGACACACAAGTTGATCTGTTGTTCTCTCCCAGCCGTGTGCGGTGCCCCCCTCCACCATATTCCATCTCAGTCATATCGTAGCGGTGCTTAGGCGAAGCCCTGCGTCGGTAGCAACATCATCACCGTCATCACGCCGTTGTGCTGACGGAACTCTCCCGTTAAGCTCTGATGGATCGGAGTTCACGGGACGTCATCGAGCTAAACGTGTGCTGAACTCGGAGGTGCCGTGTGTTTGGTACTTGGATCGGTCAGATCATGAAGACGTACGACTACATCAACCGCGTTGTGCTAACGCTTCCGCTTTTGGTCTACGAGGGTACGTGGACACACTCTCCCCCCTTGTTGCTATGCATCACCATGATCTTGCGTGTGCGTAGGAAGTTTTTGAAATTACTACGTTCCCTAACAGTGGCATCCGAGCCAGGTTTTATGCGTAGATGTCATATGCACGAGTATAACACAAGTGAGTTGTGGGCGATATAAGTCATACTGCTTACCAGCATGTCATATTTTGGTTCGGCGGTATTGTTGGATGAAGTGGCTCGGACCGACATTACGCGTACGCTTATGCGAGACTGGTTCTACCGACGTGCTTTGCACACAGGTGGCTGGCGGGTGTCAGTTTCTCCAACTTTAGTTGAACCAAGTGTGGCTACGCCCGGTCCTTGCGAAGGTTAAAACAACACCAACTTGACAAACTATCGTTGTGGTTTTGATGCGTAGGTAAGAACGGTTCTTGCTAAGCCCGTAGCGGCCACGTAAAATTTGCAACAACAAAGTAGAGGATGTCTAACTTGTTTTTGCAGGGCATGTTGTGAAGTGATATGGTCAAGACATGATGCTAAATTTTATTGTATGAGATGATCATGTTTTGTTACCAAGTTATCGGCAACTGGTAGGAGCCATATGGTTGTCGCTTTATTGTATGCAATGCAATCGCCATGTAATGCTTTACTTTATCACAAAGCGGTAGCGATAGTCGTAGAAGCATAAGGTTGGCGAAACGACAACGATGCTATGATGGAGATCAAGGTGTCGCGCCGGTGACAATGGTGATCATGACGGTGCTTCAGAGATGGAGATCACAAGCACAAGATGATGATGGCCATATCATATCACTTATATTGATTGCATGTGATGTTTATCTTTTATGCATCTGAGTATGCACCGTTGCGAAAGTTCTTCGTGTTGAGACACCACGTGATGATCGGGTGTGATAGGCTCTACGTTCAAATACAACGGGTGCAAAACAGTTGCACACGCGGAATACTCAGGTTTAACTTGACGAGCCTAGCATATAACGGATATAGCCTCGGAACACTGAGACCGAAAGGTCGAGCGTGAATCATATAGTAGATATGATCAACATAGTGATGTTCACCATTGAAACTACTCCATCTCACGTGATGATCGGTCATGGTTTAGTTGATATGGATCACGTGATCACTTAGAGGATTAGAGGGATGTCTATCTAAGTGGGAGTTCTTAAGTAATATGATTAATTGAACTTAAATTTATCATGAACTTAGTCCTGGTAGTATTAGCATATCTATGTTGTAGATCAAAAGCTCGCGTTTAGCTCCCCTATTTTATTTTTGATATGTTCCTAGAGAAAACTAAGTTGAAAGATGTTAGTAGCAAGGATGCGGATTGGATCCGTGATCTAAGGTTTAACCTCATTGCTGCACAGAAGAATTATGTCCTTGATGCACCACTAGGTGACAAACCTATTGCAGGAGCAGATGCATATGTTATGAACGTTTGGCTAGATCAATATGATGACTACTTGATAGTTTAGTGCACCATGCTTAAACGGCTTAGAATCGGGACTTCAAAGACGTTTTGAACGTCATGGACCATATGAGATGTTCCAGGAGTTGAAGTTAATATTTCAAGTAAATACCCGAGTTGAGAGATATGAAGTCTCTAACAAGTTCTATAGCTAAAAGATGGAGGAGAATAGCTCAAGCAGTGAGCATGTGCTCAGATTGTCTGGGTAGTACAATCGCTTGAATCAAGTGGGAGTTAATCTTCCAGATAAAATATTGATTGACAAAATTCTCTAGTCACCATCAGCAAGATAGTAGAACTTCGTGATGAACTATAATATGCAAGGGATAACGGAAACGATTCCCAAGCTCTTCGTGATGCTGAAATCGACGAAGGTAGAAATCAAGAAAAGCATCAAGTGTTGATGGTAAACAAAACCACTAGTTTCAAATAAAGGGACAAAGGGACGAAAGGGTAACTTCAAGAAGAACGGCAAACAAGTTGCTGCTCAAGTGAAAAAATCCAAGTCTGGACCTAAGCCTGAAACTGAGTGCTTCTACTGCAAAGGGATTGGTCATTGGAAGCGGAACTACCACAAGTAATTGGCGGATAAGAAGGATGGCAAAGTGAACATAGGTATATTTGATATACATGTTATTGACGTGTACTTTACTAATGTTTATAGCAACCCCTCAGTATTTGATACTAGTTCAGTTGCTAAGAATAGTAACTCGAAACGGGAGTTGCAGAATGAACAGAGACTAGTTAAGGGTGAAGTGACGATGTGTATTGGAAATGGTTCCAAGATTGATATGATCATCATCGCACACTCCTTATACTTTTGGGATTAGTGTTAAACCTAAAATAAATGTTATTTAGTGTTTGCGTTGAGCATAAAAATGATTGGATCATGTTTATTGCAATACGGTTATTCATGTAAGTTAGAGAATAATTGTTGTTCTGTTTACATGAATAAAACCTTCTATGGTCATACACCCAATGAAAATGATTTGTTGGATCTCGATCGTGGTGACACATATTTTCATAATATTGAAGCCAAAAGATGCAAAGTTAATAATGATAGTGCAACTTATTTGTGGCACTGCCGTTTAGGTCATATTGGTGTAAAGTGCATGAAGAAAATCCATGTTGACGGGCTTTTGGAATCACTTGATTATGAATCAATTGATGCTTGCGAACCATGCCTCATGGGCAAGATGACTAAGACTCCGTTCTCCGGAACAATGGAGCGAGCAACAGATTTGTTGGAAATCATACATACTGATGTATGTGGTCCGATGAATATTGAGGCTCGCGGCAGGTATCATTATTTTCTGATCTTCGCAGATGATTTGAGCAGATATGAGTATATCTACTTGATGAAACACAAGTCTGAAACATTTGAAAATTTCAAAGAATTTCAGAGTGAAGTGGATAATCATCGTAACAAAAATAAAAATTTCTACAATATGATCGCAGAAGTAAAAATATTTGAGTTACGAGTTTGGCCTTCAGTTAAAACAATGTGAAATAGTTTCACTACTCACGCCACCTGGAACACCACAGTGTAATGGTGTGTCCGAACGTCATAACCATACTTTATCAGATATGGTGCGATCTATGATGTCTCTTACCGATTTACCACTATCGTTTTGTGGTTATGCATTAGAGACAGCTACATTCACGTTAAATAGGGCACCATCTAAATCCGTTGAGACGACACCGTATGAACTATGGGTTGGCAAGAAACCTAAGCTGTCGTTTCTTAAAGTTTGACGTTGCAATGCTTATGTGAAAAAGTTTCAACCTGATAAGCTCAGACCCAAATCGGAGAAGTGCATCTTCATAGGATACCCAAAAGAAAATGTTGGGTACACCTTCTATCACAGATCCGAAGGCAAGATATTCATTGCTGAGAATGGATCCTTTCTAGAGAAGGAGTTTCTCTCGAAAGAAGTGAGTGGGAGTAAAGTAGAACTTGATGAGGTAACTGTACCTGCTCCCTTATTAGAAAGTAGTTCATCACAGAAATCTGTTCCTGTGACTGCTACACCAATTAGTGAGGAAGCTAATGATGATGATCATGTAACTTCAGATCAAGTTACTACCGAACCTCGTAGGTAAACCGGAGTGAGATCCGCACCTGAGTGGTACAGCAATCATGTTCTGGAGGTCATGTTACTTGACCATGACGAACCTACGAACTATGAGGAAGCGATGATGAGCCCAGATTCCATGAAATGGCTTGAGGCCATGAAATCTGAGATGAGATCCATGTATGAGAACAAAGTATGGACTTTGATTGACTTGACCAATGATCGGCGTGCCATTGAGATTAAATGGATCTTCAAGAGGAAGAGGGACGCTGATAGTACTATTACTATCTACAAATCTAGAATTGTCGCAAAAAGGTTTTCGACAAGTTCAAGGTGTTGACTACGATGAGAGTTTCTCACTCGTATCTATGCTTAAGTCTGTCCAAATCATGTTAGCAATTGCCGCATTTTATGAAATCTGGCAAATGGATAAACAAAACTGCATTCCTTAATGGATTTATTTAAGAAGAGTTGTATATGATGCACCCAGAAGGTTTGGTCAATCCTAAAGGTGCTAACAAAATATGCAAGCTCCAGCGATCCATCTATGGATTGGTGCAAGCATCTCGGAGTTGGAATATACGCTTTGATAGGTTGATCAAAGCATATAGTTTTATACAGACTTGCGGTGAAGCCTGTATTAACAAGAAAGTGAGTGGGAGGACTACAACATTTCTGATAAGTATATGTGAATGACATATTGTTGATCGGAGATAATGTTGAATTATTCTGCAAAGCATAAAGGAATGTTTGAAAGGAGTTTTTCAAAGAAAGACCTCGGTGAAGCTGCTTACATATTGAGCATCAAGATCTATATAGATAGATCAAGACGCTTGATAAGTTTTTCAATGAGTACATACCTTGACAAGATTTTGAAGTAGTTCAAAATGGAACAGTCAAAGAAGGAGTTCTTGCCTATGTTACAAGGTGTGAAGTTGAGTAAGACTCAAAACCCGACCACGACAAAAGATAGAGAGAGAATGAAAGTCATTCCCTATGCCTCAGCCATAGGTTCTATAAAGTATGCCATGTTGTGTACCAGACCTATTGTATACCCTGCCCTGAGTTTGGCAAGGGAGTACAATAGTGATCTAGGAGTAGATCAGTGGACATTGGTCAAAATTATTTTTAGTGGAATAAGGATATGTTTCTCGATTATGAGGGTGACAAAAGGTTTGTCGTAAAGGGTTACGTCGATGCAAGTTTTGACACTAATCCAGATGACTCAAAGTCTCAATCTGTATACATATTGAAAGTGGGAGCAATTAGCTAGAGTAGCTCCATGCAGAGCATTGTTGACATAGAAATTTGCAAAATACATACGGATCTGAATGTGGCAGACCCGTTGACTAAACTTCCCTCACAAACAAAACATGATCACACCTTAGTACTCTTTGGGAATTAATCACATAGCGATGTGAACTAGATTATTGACTCTAGCAAACCCTTTCGGTGTTGGTCACATGACGATGTGAACTATGGGTGTTAATCACATGGTGATGTGAACTATTGGTGTTAAATCACATGGCGATGTGAACTAGATTATTGACTCTAGTGCAAGTGGTAGACTGAAGGAAATATGCCCTAGAGGCAATAATAAAGTTATTATTTATTTCCTTATTTCATGATAAATGTTTATTATTCATGCTAGAATTGTATTAACCGGAAACTTAGTACATGTGTGAATACATAGACAAACAGAGTGTCACTAGTTTGCCTCTACTTGACTAGCTCGTTGAATCAAAGATGGTTAAGTTTCCTAGCCATAGACATGAGTTGTCATTTGATTAACGGGGTCACATCATTAGAGATTGATGTGATTGACTTGACCCATTCCGTTAGCATAGCACTTGATCGTTTAGTTTGTTGCTACTGCTTTCTTCATGACTTATACATGTTCCTATGATTATGAGATTATGCAACTCCCATTTACCGGAGGAACACTTTGTGTGCTACCAAACGTCACAATGTAACTGGCTGATTATAAAGGTGCTCTACAGGTGTCTCTGAAGGTACTTGTTGGGTTGGCATATTTCGAGATTAGGATTTGTCACTCCGATTGTCGGAGAGGTATCTCTGGGCCCTCTCGGCAATGCACATCACTTAAGCCTTGCAAGCATTGCAACTAATGAGTTAGTTGCGGGATGATGTGTTACGTAACGAGTAAAGAGACTTGCCGGTAACGAGATTGAACTAGGTATTGAGATACCGATGATCGAATCTTGGGCAAGTAACATACCGATGACAAAGGGAACAACGTATGTTGTTATGCGGTTTGACCGATAAAGATCTTCGTAGAATATGTAGGAACCAATATGAGCATCCATGTCCGCTATTGGTTATTGACCGGAGACATGTCTCGGTCATGTCTACATAGTTATCGAACCCGTAGGGTCCGCACGCTTAAAGTTTTGGTGACGATTTGTATTATGAGTTATGTGATTTGATGTACCGAAGATAGTTCGGAGTTCCGGATGAGATCAGGGACATGACGAGGAGTCTCGAAATGGTCGAGACATAAAGATCGATATATTGGACGACTATATTCGCACACCGGAAAGGTTCCGAGTGATTCGGGTATTTTTCGGAGTACCGGGAGTTACGGGAATACAGGGAAGTAGTATTGGGCCTTAATGGGCCTTAGTGGGAAGGAGAGGCAACAGCCAGGAGGTGGCGCGTGCCCCTCCCAAGCCGAGTCCGAATTGGACAAGGGGTTTGGGGCGCGGCCTCCCTCTCCCTTCCTTCTCCACTCCCCTCCTTTCCCCCCTTCTCCTAGTTGGACTAGGAAAGGAGGAAACCTACTCCTACTAGGAGTAGGAATCCTACTCCCTTGGCGCGCCCCTCCTAGGGCCGGCCTCCTCCTCCCTTGCTCCTTTATATACGGGGGCAGGGGGCACCCCAAGACACACAAGTTGATCTGTTGATCTCTCCGAGCCGTGTGCGGTGCCCCCCTCCACCATATTCCACCTCAGTCATATCGTAGCGGTGCTTAGGCGAAGCCCTGCGTCGGTAGCAACATCATCACCGTCATCACGCCATCGTGCTGACGGAACTCTCCCGTGAAGCTTTCCTGGATCGGAGTTCGCGGGACGTCATCGAGTTGAATGTGTGTTGAACTCGGAGGTGCCATGCGTTCGGTACTTGGATCGGTCAGATCGTGAAGACGTACGACTACATCAACCGCGTTGAGCTAATGCTTCTGCTTTTGGTCTACGAGGGTACGTGGACACACTCTCCCCCCTTGTTGCTATGCATCACCATGATCTTGCGTGTGCGTAGGAAATTTTTGAAATTACTACGTTCCCTAACAATATTAATTTCAACTCCTGGAACATCTCATACGTCCATGATGTTCAAAACTTTTTTGAAGTCCCGATTCTAAGCCGTAAAGCATGGCACACTGAACTATCGAGTAGTCGTCAGATCGAGCTTGTTGGACATTCATAACATCAGCATCTGCTCCTGCAGCATGCCTTTCACCTAGCGGTGCATCAAGGACATAATTCTTTTGTGCAGCAATGAGGATAATCCTCAAGTTACGGACCCAGTCCATGTAGTTGCTACCATCATCTTTCGGCTTAGCTTTCTCTAGGAACGCATTAAAATTCAAGGGAACAGTAGCACGGGCCATTGATCTACAACATAGATATGCAAAAACTATCAGGACTAAGTTCATGATAAATCAAGTTCAATTAATCAAACTACTTAAGAACTCCCACTTAGATAGACATCCCTCAAGTCATCTAAATGATACGTTCTAAATGATACGTGATCCAAATCAACTAAACCATGTCCGATGATCACGTGAGATGGAGTAGTCATCAATGGTGAACATCTCTATGTTAATCATATCTACTATATGATTCACGTTCGACCTTTTGGTATCCAGTATTCCAAGGCCATGTCTGTACATGTCAGGCTCGTCAAGTTTAACCCGAGTATTCCGCATGTGCAAAACTATCTTGCACCCGTTGTACGTGAGCGTAGAGTCTATCACACCTGATCATCATGTGGTGTCTCAATAGATGAACTGTAGCAATGGTGCATACTCATGGAGAACACTTTTACCTTGAAATTTAGTTAAGGGATCATCTCATAATGCTACTGACGTACTAAGCAAAAATAAGATGCATAAAAGATAAACATCACATGCAATCAAAATATGTGGCATGATATGGCCATCATCATCTTGTGCTTTTGATCTCCATCTCCAAAGCATCGTCATGATCTCCATCGTCACCGGCTCGACACCTTGATCTCCATCGTTGCGTCGTGGTTGTCTCGCCAACTATTGCTTCTACAACTATCGCTAACACATAGTGATAAAGCAAAGAAATTGCATGGCGTTTGCATTTCATACAATAAAGAGACAACCATAAGGCTCCTGTCGGTTGCCAATAACTTTTACAAAACATGATCATCTCATACAATAACGTATATCACATCATGTATTGACCATATCACATCACAACATGCCCTGCAAAAACAAGTTAGATGCCCTCTACTTTGTTCTTACAAGTTTTACGTGGCTGCTACGGGCTTCTAGCAAGACTCGTTCTTACCTACGCATCAAAACACAACGGTCTTTCATCAAGTTTGTTGTTTTAACATTCGGTCGTAGTCAAATTTGATTCAACTAAAGTAGGAGAAACCGACACCCGCCAGCCACCTTTATGCAAAACTAGTTGCATGTCTGTCGGTGGAACCGGTCTCATGTGCGTGGACATGTAAGGTTGGTCCGGGCCGCTTCATCCCACAATACCGCCGAATCAAAATAAGACGTTGGTGGTAAGCAGTATGACTATCACCGCCCACAACTCTTTGTGTTCTACTCGTGCATATCATCTACGCATAGACCTGACTCATGATGCCACTGTTGGGAAACGTTGCATGGAAAACAAAACAATTCTACGCACACGCAATGATCTATCCATGAAGATGCAATGCAACGAGGGGGAGAGTGTGTCTACGTACCCTCGTAGACCGTAAGCGAAAGCGTTTCACAACGCGGTTGATGTAGTCGAACTTTCTTAGCGCTCCACCGATCGAGTACCAAACGTACGACACCTCTGAGTTCTGCACACATTCAGCTCGGTGACATCCCTCGTCTTCTTGATCCAGCAAGGTGTCGAGGTAGTAGATGAGTTTCATTAGGACGACGGCGTGGTGACGGTGATGGTGTAGTGATTCTCGCAAGGCTTCACCTAAGCACCGCGGAAATATGACCGGGGGTGTAAACTATGGAGGGGGGCGCCGCACACGGCTAACAATTGATGTTGTGTGTTCTAGGTGCCCCCCTCCCCACATACATATAGGTAGGAGGGGAGGAGAGGCTGCCAGGGGGCACCCCCTTTCCTATTTCCACTGGAGAAGAAAGGAAGGGGGAGAAGAGAAGGCAGAGGGGGGGAGGGGGCGAACCTCCTCTTCTCCTTCTCCTATTCGGCCATCTGCCATAGGGGGGGGCGCCACCAATTGTGGGCTGGTGTGCTCCCCTCTCATGGCCCATATATTCCCCCGGGGGTTCCGGTAACCCCCCGGTACTCCGATAAATATCCGATACATTTTGGAACACTTTCGGTGTTTGAATATTATCGTTCTATATATCAATCTTTACTTCTCGACCATTTAGAGACTCCTCGTCATGTCCGTGAGCTCATCTGGGACTTCGAACAACATTCGATCACCAAATCACATAACTCATACTCCCTCCGTTTCTTTTTACTCCGCATATAAGATTTGGTCAAAGTCAAACTACACAAAGTTTGACCAAATTTATATAAAAATATATGAGCATCTACAATATTAAAACTATATAGTATGAAAATACGTTTCATGATGCATCTGATAATGTTGATTTCATATTGTGAATGTTTATATTTTTTAATATAAAGTTATTCAAACTCTACAAAGATTGACTTTGACCAAACCTTATATGCGGACTAAAAAGAAACGGAGGGAGTATAATACAATATCGTCATCAGGCGTTAAGCATGCGGACCCTATGGGTTCGAGGACTATGTAGACATGACCGAGGCACCTATCCGGTCAATAACCAATAGTGGAACCTGGATGCTCATATTGGCTCCTACATATTCTACAAAGATCTTTATCAGCCGAACCGTTATGACCACATATGTTATTCCCTTTGTCCATCGGAATGTTACTTGCCCGAGATTCAATCGTTGTTATCTTCATACCTAGTTCAATCTCGTTACTGGCAATTCTCTTTACTCGTTTCGTAATACATCACCTCGTGACCAACTCCTTAGTCGTTTGCTTGCAAGCTTTATGATGTGTATTACCGAGAGGGCCCAAAATACCTCTCCGATACTCGGAATGACAAATCCTAATCTCGATCTATGCCAACCCAACAAACACATTCGGAGATACTTGTAGAGCATCTTTATAATCACCCAGTTACGTTATGACGTTTGATAGCACACAAGGTATTCCTCCGGTATCTGGGAGTTGCATAGTCTCATTGTCAAAGGAATATGTATTTGACATGAAGAAGGCAATAACAATAAAACTGAACGATCAATATACTAAGCTAACGGATGGGTCATGTCCATCACATCAATCTCCTAATGATGTGATCTCGTTATCAAATGACAACTCATGTCCATGGTTAGGAAACCTTAACCATCTCTGATCAACAAACTAGTCAAGTAGAGGCTCACTAGGGACACAATGTTTGTCTATGTATTCACACATGTATTTATGTTTCCGATCAATACAATTCTAGCATGAATAAGAAATAAAATAAAATAACAACTTTATTATTGCCTTTAGGGCATATTTCCTTCACCCTTCTCAGCATGCAACAGCTCTACAAGCTACACGGCTCCCCCGGGGCTATCGTGTCTGACCATGGCCCAGTTTTTACCAGCCACTTCTGGCAGGAACTGTTTAAGTATGCATGTAACGAGCTGAGGATGAGTACCGCTAACCACCCATAGACCAACGACCAGACAGAAAGGCTGAACCAGTGCATCGAGACTTATCTGTGCTGCTTCGTCCAAGCATGCCCGAAGCGTTGGAGCTTTTGGGAGCCATTGGCGCAGTTTTGGTACAACTCCTCACACCACTCTGCCATCGGGATGACACCATTCAAGGCCATGTTCGAGAGGGAGCCGAGGCATTGGGGGTTCACTACATCTACTTCCTAAAGGGTGCAAGCACTGCAAACGTGGCTTGAGGAACGGGCAGTCATGCAAGACTTGATCCAACATCAACTTCATCGCGCGCGGCAGATCATGTAAGACCAGGCGAACAAGAAACGCTCCTTCCGCCAATTCCAAGTCGGCGACCAAGTCTTCCTCAAGCTCCAGCCATATGTCCAGTCTTCGGTGGCTCCTCACGCCAACCAAAAGGTCAACTACAAGTTCTACGGGCCTTTCCTGATCATTACCAAGGTCAACGACGTGCCTACGAGCTCAAGCCGCCACCTCAAGCCACGGTACACCCCGTCTTCCACGTCTTGCACCTCCGTCACGCGCTCCTCCCCGGCATCATCGCGTCGACGGCGCTGCCAACGAGCTCTGAAGACACGACGATCCCGGTCAAGGTGCTAGAATCAAGATGGTGCAACAAGAACAACATGATGATCGAGCAAGTTCGTGTGCAGTGGTCTTCGGGAGCCGGCCTCGACACCACCTGGGAGAACAAGCAAGCACTCCAAGCAAGATTTCCTGATGCAGAGGCTTGGGGGCAAGCCTCTTCCCAAGGAGGATGGAATGTCAACGCCCCTGACGAGTCGACCCCACCAAACAGCAAGACACTGGCACGGCTCGACCGCGCCAGGCGCAACAACCCCCACTTCTTCGCCCCAGAGTGGCATTGGCGGCCCAACCCATCACCTGCTATACTTAAGCCAGGCACTGCCCCCTTCGCTCACCATCGAGTGGATCAGAAACGGCGGCGGCGACACGAACTGTATTCCCTTTTTCCTGTTCTTTGATTCGTGTATCCCATCTTGTAACTGCAACTCGAGTTGTTATTCCTCAGACAATAGATCGATCCACCTCGCTGTTCCTAACATAAAAGGAAAACAAAAAAGTGAAAAAACAGAAGAAGAAAATGTTTTTTTTAGGGGAAGAAGAAAAAAATGTGCATGTGGCCTCCCGCGAGCTAGGTCGGCCCAGTCTCGCGCTCCCGCCGAGCCCATGGGCCTTGCACTTACAAGTGGGCCTCAGCAAGCCCACGTCTCAGTTCGCATCATCCCCCAGTCCGCAATGCGCACCCACCCAAACCCTACCCTTCTCGCACCAGCTATAAATTCCACCCTCACGCTTCGCTCCCCCTCTCCCGCCGCCGCCCCTCTTCTCTTCCTCTGCCCACAAAACCCTAGCCGTCGCCTCACAGCTCGCCGCCGACGCAGCGAGCTCTTCCTCCACCGCCGCAACCATGGCGACCCAGATCAGCAAGAAGAAGAAGGTAAGGAACCACCTAGACCCAGCGTATTCCGCCGTCCCCAGCACGATCTATCGGTGGTGCATCAACCGATCTAACGATTTCCCGTTTGCGCTTCCTTAGTTTGTGAGCGATGGCGTTTTCTACGCCGAGCTGAACGAGATGCTGACCCGGGAGCTTGCCGAGGACGGCTACTCCGGCGTGGAGGTACGCGTGACGCCGATGCGCACGGAGATCATCATCAGGGCCACGCGGACGCAGAACGTGCTTGGTGAGAAGGGCCGCAGGATCAGGGAGCTCACCTCCGTCGTCCAGAAGCGCTTCAACTTCCCGGAGAACGGCGTTGAACTTTACGCCGAGAAGGTCGTCAACCGTGGCCTCTGCGCCATCGCCCAGGCCGAGTCACTCCGCTACAAGCTCCTCGGTGGCCTTGCCGTCCGCAGGTATGATAACGACCAATTCTTAAATGTTTTTCATATATGCGATTTGTAGATGCTAGTAAATGGTCAGAGCTGTTGTGATACACTTATCATTTGTTTAGATGCTATGAGATCTACATCAAATACTATTTGTAGTCCTTGAAGTTTGTGGTTAGCTTCATGTTTGTATGCACACTTAGTAAGGAAGTGATTATTGTTGCACCTGTGCTTTACTCTGCCCTGCTTTCTGGTCGTGTTTGTGGGGCATTTGCATTAGTGCAAAAAGTAAAAGCTGTTCTTTGAAGCAGCAGTGGCCAGACAACCGTAGAGATAGATCCACAGATGAATGGCTGATTTGCTGCTTGTCTACTAGTTCTATCTCATATTTCTATGAATAATTTCCTGTAATTTATTGTCTTAGATTAGTCAGCATTACACAAATATCCAGAATGCAGTGGTTATGTTGCACCTTCTCCTTTGTGTTGTAGCGGTGCTAGTAGGATATATCACTGGTGCAAAAAGGAGAAGCTGCTCCTTGGTCACCAGCGGCTGTTGATATAGATCCACAGATGAATGGCCGACCTGCTGTTTGTCTACTGAATACTGATGCTATCCCTTGTTTCTTCTATGCAATCTTGACATATTTGCTGTAATATCTGTCTTTTCCAGAACAGCTGTGCATTTTATGGCAAAATGTAGTCGTTGATTTGAATCTATGTTAACTGTATGGTGCTGTTCACTTCAAATTACTGCATATATAATCTGTTCATTTCTGCTCTCTTATTATGATGATTGTGAGAATGGTTCACACATTCCTGCTTCTGTAGCAGTAGTGGCCAGACGACCATTGAGATATGTTGTTTGTCTACTAAATATATCTGGAATCTATTTCTCTTAATGATTTCTTGTTTTGTTTCAACCTTATGCTTTCTGTTGATGTTATATTTCTGCTTGTAGTTTCAATGGAATTGTTGATTTTATTGCAGGGCATGCTATGGTGTTCTTCGCTTTGTTATGGAGAGTGGTGCTAAGGGTTGTGAGGTAAATTTCCTCTGCACATGTGATCTGACATTCTTATCTTGCACTTCCTGTGTTTAGTTGCTGACTGCTCTCTTGATTTTGTACTAGGTCATTGTGAGCGGCAAGCTCAGGGCCCAGAGAGCCAAGTCGATGAAGTTCAAGGACGGGTACATGATCTCATCTGGTCAGCCCGTTAACGAGTACATTGATGCTGCAGTTAGGCACGTTCTTCTCAGACAGGTTTGTTTGCTGTGCTGCTTACTTAACCTTGTTTTTCCAGTTTGTTGCTCATGGAACTACATATGATTCAACATTGGCTTGGTTTTGTAGGGCGTTCTTGGTATCAAGGTGAAGATTATGCTTGACTGGGACCCCAAGGGCAAGCTTGGCCCTACCACCCCGCTGCCTGACCTTGTCACCATCCACCCCCCGAAGGAGGAGGACGAGCTGCGCCCACCGGCTTTGGTTGAGGTCTAAAGTCCCAATAGAGCAAGCAGACCATGAAACGGCACATCATTTTGGTCCTAGCTACTTTTCTATCCCTGTGATAAGCGAGGGCTATGCAACGCTTGGTTACCTACCTTACCTTTTAATGGACAAAAGTTTCTGTGTAATGCTTCTATGTTAATTTCGTTTAAACTAAGTTTTGCCGAGACAAGTTACTTATGTATGCCAGAAACCTTTGTTTGGATTGATTCTGCCCAGCTAGTTTGTTGCTCTTCGTTTGTGCCACCTTTTTACTGTTTGTTATGTCTTCTTATGCGTTCATTCCGTATCCACCTTTTTACAATCATAATTTGTTTTTTCAGAATTTTTAAAAATAATAATTTTCTCATCTATCTATTTTGTTGTTCACACCAGGAGCATATGAGCTCAGGTGTAGAAAGGTAGTATCGGAAATTCAGTTTTGTTTGAAGCAAGGTTGCTTTTGTTGGTCATTGAATTGAGCATCTTTTGGAGTTGCAGCTATGCGAGTCCTTGAAAGTAAAATCCAAAGAAGGAAATGAAAACAAATTCAAAACATTATGAATTTATTTTGTGGCAAACTTTGATAAAACGGTTGAATTGTCCGCAAAGATGGTTTGCTTTAGAGATGCAAATGTTAGTACTTGCGAAGTCAATTAAACTCCCCCTCGCGCGTTCCCCCTCATCGTTTTTATCGTGCCAGCGAGAGGAAAAGAAATACTGTGCTAGGTTTGTCTTTCGCGGCCCCACCGTGTCGTTTGCTTCGTCCCCATGCCCCCACCCCTTCTCTGAGGCATGCAACCTCTCCTCCCCTCCCAAAAATTTCTCTCTCGTTTGCCGCTGCCACGGCCTCGCCTTGTCGGCACATCCCAGGTCCTCCGGCGCTGGCCATCGGAGAAGGAAGCAAACTCAACATCCAGTTGTCCTCCTCCCAACCCAGGCACGTCGCCTCCTTCCCTCCCCTTCCCTCACTCCTTGCCCCTTCTCTGTCGCTCCTACCCCTTTCTTTTCTCAATCCGGATCTGTGGAGGTGGCCGGCGGAGAGGACGGTCATGGCAGGAGTGCTCAATGCGGGAGACGGCAGATCGATCCGCGGAGCTGCCTTATGCCTGCTTCCTCACCATGTTGCGACCACCGCCTCCGCAGGCCGGTCGTTGATGTCACTCTTCGGCAGAGGCGAGATTGGGTAGGAGCACGGGCGAGTGGGAGGCGTGGTGCTGCGAAGATGTGGGACACGTCACAGACAGGAAGTGGGTGTGGCGTGAGGAGATGGGCGGCGACACCATTCGCTGGCTCCTGTAGCGGCTAAATTTCGTGTTTTGACCCTTTTGACAAACAATTTCAGGATCTGACCCTGGTTTGAAATATTTTCGGGATTTGACCCTTTTGCTACCGCCAGAGCCTCTGGCGGTAGGGTTAGACAGCCTACCGCCAGGGCCCCTGGCGGTAGGGTGTGACGGAGGGGACGGCGGCCGTCACCGCGTGCTGATGTGGACAAGTACCTTACCGACAGGGTCCCTGGCGGTAGGCTGTCTAACCTTACCGCCAGTGCCTCTAGCGGTAAGGTGTGACAGGGTTTTGCCGTGCAGACATTCTGTAACGAAAGATGCAAGGGCCCTCGCGGTAGGTTGTCTGACCCTACCGCCAGGACCCCTGGTGGTAGAGTCTTGTGTTTTGCTGTATATAGCTTCTGTAACGAAATATGAAAGGGCCCCGGCGGTAGGTTGACCCTATCGTCATGGGGGCTGGCGGTAGGTTGTCTCACCCTACCGCCAGGGTGCATGGCGGTAGGGTCCTCTGTTTTGTTTTTTCAAGTTCATTTGGTTACTTGTTCTCAAATTCAATATGACAGCAATATCACAGCAAGTTTCACAAATATGACAACAATATCACAGATTTTAAACAATTAAACTTGGGCATCACAGAGATCCATATTAAGATAACTTGAAGTGCATAGAACATTTCAAACACATAGATCCACAAATAGAAAACACATAGTTTCACGTAGTTTCACAACCACTAGACAAGTTCAACCAAACGAAGTTCAACCGAACTAAAAGAGCCAAGTATCGAAGAGCATAATCAATTGCTCCTTCCCCTCTTGGAGGTACGGTCCTCGTTACTCTTTGAACGAGTCTCTTCGGTCTTCTTCTTGGGCCGGCGAGGAACCGGTCTCTGGAAAGGGTCCGGACTCAGCAAATCCTTCTTGTTCGGATTCCTCTTCGGCAGCTGAGATGCTTGAGATGTTTGAGTTGGTGGAGGTCCATAATCTTCATCGTACTCCTCCTCCCCGTTGCTCTCCTCCTCCTCCCCTTCTTCATGTGTGGCCTCCTCCTCCTCCCCAACTAACCTAGACGACGAGGGAGCATGGCTCGATGAGCCGATGAGACCCTGTGTGGCTACAGGCTAATAAGCTTCAACTGACCCAGCTCTAGCACACCCAAGCAGCCTTACCAACTTGCGACAATGCTTCACGAACTTCTGCACTCACAATGAAACAAGGGCATAATAAGTATCAGATCGACTGATTGCAAGTGAACAAGATGCATCTGTTCCGAGGAGGCTGAAATTGTACCTTCATCGTCCCCCTCACTTTGTTCTCAGATTCTATGCTCCCGGTGTTACGGCATATCTCTCTCAAGGTAGTTTCGGTGATTGATGACAACATGTTTGCGGACTAATCTTGTGCTTTGAATAATTCACAGATTCTCCCCTGGCACGAGACGCTTTCTTCCCCTCGGAGTGTATTTCAAGACGGTGTAGCTCTTTCGTTTCTTTCTCGGTGGACTAGTTGCGTAGAGGGCACCGTACTATCAAGAGGGGGCCCGCTGGGGTTTTGCATGGGTGGAATCATCACATACACATCAGCTTCTCACCCTCCGAGCTTTTCCTGTCCATTGAAGAGATCTCTCCTCTCTTCCTTGTTCTGTCTGGGTCTAAGCGGCAGTACCGCGCACCCAGCAGTAGTACCACTGAGAAGCCACAAGCGACAGTACCGCTTCGCAGCGGTAGTACCGCTGTGGCTCCACACCAGTAGTACCGCTGGGGGCCTGGCACATCCGCCGTGTCCTCAGCATTTTTGATAGATCTCTTCTCTCTCTCTCTCGCGCCCCAGCGGTAGTACCGCACTGCCTGCGGTACTACGGCCGAAGGGTCACAAGCGGCAGTACCACTCCACAGCGGTACTACCGCCCTTGACCCCACTGCCATAGTACCGCTGGGTAGTCTGGCTCCTACCGCCTCGATTCAAGAGGTCTTTTTCTCGTGTCGGGTTTTGCGGCACTAGTCACGGTTGTAGTGGCGGTAGTACCGTTCCAGGAGCGGTAGTACCACCCTACCACCGCGGTAGTACCGCTATTGGGGTCCGTTCCCTACTAAGTCTCCTCAGGGCGGCAGTACCGCAGGGTGGCGCGGCAGTACCGTCGCCTGGCGGTAGTACCGCCCCCTCTCAGCGGTAGTACCGCCCTGTGCGGGGCTGGTTGGTGGGGGGGCAACGGGATTGTTGCCCCCACTATAAAAGGGAGTCCCCTTCCTCCTTCTCACCTACCTCTTCCTCCCCCAAGCTCCATTTATTGCTCAAGCTCCATTAAATACTCCAAGCTTCATTTTCGCCCGATCTATCTCTCTAGCCAATCAAACTTGTTGATTTGCTCGGGAGTGGTTGAGAAGGCTCCGATCTACACTTCCACCAAGGGATTTTCGATTCCCCCACTCATCCCTAGCGGATCTTGTTACTCTTGGGTGTTTGAGCACCCTAGACGGTTGAGGTCACCTCGGAGCCATATTCCATTGTGGTGAAGCTTCGTGGTCTTGTTGGGAGCCTCCGATTAAGTTGTGGAGATTGCCCCAACCTTGTTTGTAAAGGTTCGGTCGCCGCCTTCAAGGGCACCAATAGTGGAATCACGGCATCTCGCATTGTGTGAGGGCGTGAGGAGAATACGGTGGCCCTAGTGGCTTCTTGGGGAGCATTGTGCCTCCACACCGCTCCAACGGAGACGTACTTCCCCTCAAAAGGAAGGAACTTCGGTAACACATCCTCGTCTCCACCGGATCCACTCTTGGTTATCTCTTACCTTTACTTGTGCAAGCTCTTTAGTGTTTCTACCCTTGCTTGCTTGTATGCTTGTTGTTATTGCATCATATAGGTTGCTCACCTAGTTGCACATCTAGACAACCTACTTTGATGCAAAGTTTAATTTGGTAAAGAAAAGCTAAAAATTGGTAGTTGCCTATTCACCCCCCCTCTAGTCAACCATATCGATCCTTTCAATTGGTATCAGAGCCTTCGTCTCTTTATTAAGGACTTTACCGTCCAAAGAGTATGGTTGATACCGTAGACGGTGTGGAGGAACACTCCGGTGTGAATCCGATCTCGTCTACGGGAGATGGGGGAACTTCGGTCTCTCGTGAGGAGTTCAATGTGGCCTTGGAGACATTGAAAACCTCCATGACGACCGAAGTTGAAAGCATGTTTACTAAATTTCTTGAGGGGCTTAAACTTTCCACCGCACCGTTGAAAGTGGGTGATCCCGCCAACAAGGTGTCGGATGCTATCCCCGACAAGGGGGAAGCTAGTAGTGAAAAGGCTCCTTCTTCTAGTGGCAAGAATGGCACCGGCATCTTTGCCCATGTGGAACCACCACTTGTTTATGGTGGACCGGTTCCTTCCACTCATTTGAATCATGCCGGTCCTCCCCCTAAGATTGTGAAAAATGAGGATTTTGATTCTTGGGTTTACCGCTTTAAACGTCATTTAAATCATGTGAACACTAACCTTTGGAGAATCATTGAAGAAGGTTTCTATCCACATGATCCAAGCAACTTCACTCCTCGAGAAGCCGCGGACAATCAATTCAATGAGAATGCTCTCTTCATCATTCAAGATGCAATTCCACCCGAAGACCTACCTCATCTTCGTCCCTTCGCCTTGGCCAAAGATGCATGGCATTGTGTCGTGTCTCTCTACCGGGGAAGCGCAAGCATTCAACGCTCCAACTATGAAGTGGTACAAGATGAGGCCGATGAGTTTGCAATGAAGGAAGATGAAGAACCTCGTGAGCTTTATCGGAGAGTAACCAAACTCGCGGTCTCACTACGAGATCACGGGAGCAAGGACACGGATGACAATTGGATCAAGCGCAAATTCCTCAAGGCAATGATGCCCTACCACAAGGCCATGTCCTCCGTCATTCGTCAAAGACCGGACTTCCACACTTTGACCTCAAGCGAAGTGTTGGATGAGTTTGTGGCCATGAACATTTTGGACAAGACCGCCGACAATGCGGTGCTCCGTTCTCAACGGGCAAAGAAGCCTAACCTTGCATTGAAGGCCAAGCTCACCGTGGAAGAAGAAGAAGAGGAAGAAGAGGAGAGCAACCCCGAAGATACGAAGTATGCATATCATGAACACATGGCACTTGCTTCAAGGCAATTTTGGAGCAAGAAAAACTCGAGGCCCAACTTTAGCAAAAACAACTCGAGTGGCACAAGGGGCAAGCAACGTGTAAGAACTTGCTACAATTGCGGCAACGTGAGTCATTTCGTTGCGGAATGCCCGTATGAGAAGAGGGAAGACAATGGTGGCAAACTCATCCGAAAGGACAAGGCCAAGTCGTTCCCCAACAAGAACAACTTCACCAAGAAGACTCCTCCCAAGGCTTTGGTTGTGCAAGAAGAGTACAATGAGGATGATGACGATGATGAAGATGATGAGTCGGTTGCCATGGCCTCCGTTGCCATTGCAACAACGTCACGGGTGTCTCTCTTCGACTCACCCAACGAGAGCATCACCGCCAAATGCCTCATGGCTAAAGCCACCAACAAGGTAACCTCCAACATCAAAACTACCATCATTAATCATCCTTCCCCAACGGATAGCATTAATGAACTTGAGGGAGCTAATGTGGAGGCTAACGAGTTTGAGGCTTTTATGGGCAAACTCAAGGGAAAATCCAAGAAGCACTTTGTTGCTCTCTTGGAACAACTTGGTGAGGCCAATGACATGATCGAGGCTCACGAAGACACCATCTCTAAGATGGAAGGGCATAGTCGTGACTATGCCGATGAGATTTCGGATCTTTCCAATGCTCTTGAGGAAGAGCGTGGTCTTCGTTTGGCTCTTGAGGAGTCACACAACGTTGATCATGCTAAGTTAAAGAAAGATTATGATCATGCCCTCATTGTTTCTCGTGTGCTAAATTCCGAGAAGGCCAAACTCGGGGTTGATCTTGCTAGACTCAAAGAGGAGTTTGATATACTTGACAAGGCCCACAAGGCCTTGAAGGGTATTCACGCTAGTCTCAAGGAGTCTCATGATCAACTCCAAGTGAAGCTAACTAAGGAGAAAGCAACTTTTCCTCATATGGTTTTAATTGATAATGCAAATGCTACTAACCCGTGTTGTGAGCATATACATCTTGTTGAGGAAAATGCTAAGTTGAAGGAGCAACTTGAGAGAGGTCTTGCGACTTGCATACAAGGCAAGAAGAACCTCAACGATCTCTTGATCAACCAAAAGGGAGGTGTGGCCAAGGAAGGGGTTGGGTACGTGCCCGACTCCAAGAACAAGAAGAAGAATGACAAGACCAAACGACCTCCTCCCCTCATGCAAACCTTTGTGAGGGAGGGAGAGAGTGCCCCCGAGGAGAAGAAGAAGAACAATGTCAAGAAGGGCAATGTCATCCCTCCCAACAAAGCCGGCGATTTTAATCCTTCTTATGTGTTATGCCGTGCTAGTGATGGGCATGTTTATGCCAAATTTGTTGGTTCTCTTCATGAGTACATTGAATGGTCTATTTGGGTTCCTAAGACCCTTGTTACTAACATCAAAGGACCCATTACAAAATGGGTACCTAAAACCAAGCATTGATCTCTTGTAGGTGTTTGCTTCCGGTGGTGGATCATGGTTGCTCGATAGCGGAGCTACAAATCATATGACCGGAAGCAAGGACTTGGTGGTGGACGTGCACAAAGTTCCATCTATGCCCACCAATGTCGAGTGGGGTGACGCCTCATCCTCTAAGGTATTGGGACTTGGCAAGGTGGTCATCTCTCATGATCTCACGATCGAGAAGGTCATGCTTGTTGAGTCCCTTGCATACAATTTACTTTCCGTTCGTCAACTTGCAATCATGGGCTTTGCCACTTTCTTTGATATCGATACCGTGGCCCTCTTGTGGAGCAAGACTCTTAAAGTAGCTTTTGTTGGGCATGTCGAGAACGGTCTATATGTGATTAACTTTTCGGAGCGACCCACTAAGACCGCGACATGCCTAATGGCTAAAGTTGATGTGGGATGGCTTTGGCATCGCCGTTTAGCCCATGTCAATATGAGATCTTTGCAAAGTCTTCTCAAGGGGGACCATGTCCGTGGACTAACGAATGTTAGTTTTGTTAAAGATCGTGCTTGCAGTGCCTGTATCGAAGGAAAGCTACATGAGAAGGCTCACCCTCCCACGACTATCATTTATTCAAAGAGGCCCTTGGAGCTCCTTCACATGGATCTTTTTGGGCCCCCATCCTTCGATAGTCTTGGAGGTAGGAAGTATTGCTTGGTGATTGTGGATGACTACTCAAGGTACACGTGGGTGTATTTCTTCAAGAGGAAGAGCGAGACCCAACAAACCGTCATTGACTTTGCAAATGAAGCACAACGTCAACACAATGCAAAGATCTTGACAATAAGAAGTGACAACGGCACCGAGTTCAAGAACTACACCTTGGATGAATTTCTTAGTGATGAGGGAATCAAGCATCAATATTCCGCACCATACACCCCTCAACAAAACGGTGTTGCGGAGAGGAAGAACCGGACGTTGATGGATGCGGCAAGGACCATGATGGCGGAGTTCAAGTCTCCGTACAACTTTTGGGCCGAAGCCATCAACACCGCGTGTCATGCATCCAATCGGCTCTACCTCCGCAAGGGCTTGAACAAGACTCCATATGAGATACTCACCGGTAACAAGCCCAACCTCAAGTACTTCCGGGTATTCGGGTGTAAGTGTTTCATTCTCAAGAAAGGTGTTCGGTTGTCTAAATTTGAGGCTAGAGCTTATGAGGGCATATTTGTTGGTTATGCTACAAACTCTCATGCTTACCGTGTCCTCAATAAATCCACGGGACTTATTGAGGAGACGTGTAACGTGGAGTTTGATGAGAATAACGGCTCCCAAGTGGAGCAAAGTGGCACTTGTGATGTAGGTGATGAAATTCCTCCTCAAGCCATAAGAAGAATGGGTGTTGGTTTCATCCTACCCATTGAGGAACCCCTTGTGGCCGAAGGAGAAGGACAATGCTCCACTCAAGTGGAGCCATCACCAACCCAAGGCCCACACGCTTCCGAAGAACAAAGTGAAGGCCCTCAACCTCATGAACAAGACCAAGGGCAAGATCATACTCAAGACGGTGTTGACACACCAAGTGATGCCCAAGGTCAAGTTCTCTCCCCCGAGCAAGTTCAAGATCAAGAACAAGTTCATGACGGCGCTCAAGATGATCAAGTAACCGCTCCTCAACTCACCACCGAGGAGGAATTAGAGCGTCGTGCCGCCAAGGTTGCTTCCAAGCTCTCCACCAAGGATCATCTCATGACGAATGTGCTTGGAAGCTTAAGAAAGGGGGTAAGCACTCGTAGACAATTAGCAAATTATTGTGAGCATCACGCGTTTGTCTCTTGTGTGGAACCCCACAAGGTCTATGAGGCGCTAGAAGATCCGGATTGGCTCAATGCCATGCACGAAGAACTCAACAACTTCGAGCGCAACAAAGTGTGGAGATTGGTGCCAAGGCCAACGGGGAACCATAATGTCATTGGAACCAAGTGGATATTCAAGAACAAGCAAGATGCCCATGGGATTATCATTCGCAACAAGGCTCGTTTGGTAGCACAAGGCTACTCCCAAGTCGAGGGTATCGACTACGGTGAAACCTTTGCTCCCGTTGCTCGTCTTGAATCCATTCGCATGTTGATTGCATATGCTTCTCATCATAACTTTAAGTTACAACAAATGGATGTGAAGAGTGCTTTTCTTAATGGTCCCATTAATGAATTGGTTTACGTCAAGCAACCCCCCGGGTTCGAGGATCCCTACTTTCCCGATCATGTGTATCAACTCGATAAGGCACTCTATGGCCTTAAACAAGCCCCACGTGCGTGGTATGACCACCTTACCGAGTTGTTACAAGACCGTGGTTTTGAAGTTGGGCTAATCGACCCCACTCTTTTTACTAAGAAGGTCAAAGGGGAGTTGTTTGTGTGCCAATTATATGTTGATGATATTATCTTTGGTTCTCCTAACAAAGCTTTCAATGAGGAATTTGCCGCTCTCATGACCTCAAAGTTCGAGATGTCCTCCATGGGAGAGTTGAAGTTCTTTCTAGGGTTCGAAGTGAAGCAAAGAAGAGAAGGAACCTTCATCAATCAATCCAAATACACCCAAGACATGCTCAAGAGATTCAAGCTAAGTGACGTCAAGCCGGCCTCCACTCCAATGCCCACCAAGTGCCAACTTGACTTAGATCCCAATGGTAAAGTGGTGGATCAAAAGGTATATCGTTCCATGATTGGTTCCTTGCTTTACCTTTGTGCATCTAGACCGGACATCATGTTGAGTGTGGGAATTTGTGCACGGTTTCAAGCCGCACCTAAGGAAAGTCACTATGTGGCGGTCAAACGAATCTTTCGATATTTGGCTCATACCCCAAACTTTGGCTTATGGTACCCAAGAGGATCAAACTTCAAGCTTGTAGGGTACTCGGATTCCGATTGGGCGGGAGACAAAGTGGATAGGAAGTCCACTTCCGGAGGGTGCCAATTCCTTGGTTGCTCTTTGGTAAGTTGGTCTTCCAAAAAGCAAAGTTGTGTGTCTCTCTCGTCCACTGAGGCGGAGTATGTTGCCGCCGGTAGTTGTTGTGCACAACTTCTATGGATGAGGCAAACTTTAAAGGATTACGGTGTCACTTGTGACAAAGTGCCTCTTTGGTGTGACAATGAAAGTGCCATCAAGATTTCTCTCAACCCAGTGCAACACTTCAAGACGAAGCATATTGAGATTCGGTATCACTTCATCCGGGATCACATTAGGCGAGGAGAGATCGAGCTCAACTATGTCAACACTCATGACAACCTTGCAGATATTTTCACGAAGCCCTTGGATGAAGCAAGATTTCGCGAGTTAAGGCATGAGCTAAATATCATTGATTCGAGCAATGTGGCTTGAACCCTTGCACACCCTACCACGCTCAATTTGTTGTCTAGTTTAGGTGTAGGCATGGACATAGGGGGAGTGTTGTTCTCTCAATGAACTCTCCCTCCCCCCATTATGCATAAATTGATCAAGTCTTTCACGTTAGCCATTGTTGATGGCACTTATGCTTAAAAGACGAGTTTTGGTCATGGGCCCAAGGTTAAAATCTTCGCGGTGCCATACCTTTTGACTCAAACATAGGTGGCCTCGGCCACCGCCCTCTTATGAAGAGGCGTGTCTTGGTCGTTTGCTGGTGTGTTTGCCGTTTTTTTCCGTTTTGTCGAGCTAAGCCGTGTCTGTTTAGTTGCCGTGGCGCGCTGGGCGGTACTACCGCTGGTGGTGCGCGGTACTACCGCTCGTGAGCGGTACTACCGCCCCCAGCACGGTACTACCGCTGGGGGACGAGAACAGGGGGTTAAGTCGGGGGCAGGGGGAGGTTTTTTCTCCCCCATACCCATTCACTTCGCCCCTCTTTTCTCTTCCTCTCTCCAGCCTCCTCTCGCCGCGGGAGTGCTCCGGTAGATCTCCGTCTTCGGGGCGTCCCTCTCCATTTCCTTTGGTGGAGTCGATCCCCACCACGTCCTCTTGCCATGGATGCCGATATTGCCCCGTTCTTTCTTCCGTTTTGTCTCCTTTTAGTTCGTGTTTCTTAGGGGCAATGGTGGTTGCATCTCTAGATTTTTGGCGAAATCTAGGCTTGAGTTGATTGGAGAAGGCAACTAGACTATCTAGATTAGAGTTTGGTAGGATTATTTTTGAATTTGGTAGGCCGGTAGTGCCGGATCTGACCACGGTAGTAGGAAACCACTGTTTCACCACCTCGTGCTTTGAAACTGCTGTTTATCCGCCTCAAGCCGTACTACCGCTCCCTTTGGAGTGATACTACCGCTTGACCTAGAGCGGTACTACCGCTCCCTTTGGGGCGGTACTACCACGGGCAGGTCACGGTACTACCGCTGCATGCCAATTTCCATCATTCTCCTGCCTTACCTTGATCTTTTGTTGTGTTCTTGGCTTATGCTCGTTCTTTCTGGTTGTTTCGCGTTGTTCTTGTGTTTGGCTCCAGGTGATGACCATTCCGAGCAGCATGGTCGCCGTATCAACCCCGGGCGTGCCACATCAAAACGCTACCGCACCTCAGAGCCTGCCGGTGGTTCCTCGAGCACCCAACCGCCTCCAGCAAGTGCTTCTGCATGTGCTCCTCCACCTCCTCAGCAATCGAAGCGAGCCGCCAACAAGCCAAAAGGGAAGACTGTGACTGAGATGACCAACAAGGAGTTTTGGGAGAAGCGTCGCCGCAACCCCTATGCGGTGGACCAAGAACCCACTTTGGTCAACCGCCCGTTCTGGAACCGTTTTCAGTTTGCCATCTACTTTGATGTGATCAAGGCCAAGAAGAATCTTTTTGTTGATGTTCGCTCCATTGACACTGATGCTATGGAGAAGGATCCGGAGTACTTTGGCGAAGCTCTTCAGATGTGCACTCAGCTGAACATTCTCAGGATCATGCAATTCAACAAGGACTTTGATGCGGATTTGGTAGCTCAATTCTATGCCACCGTCCATCTTGGGACGGATGTCGACAGGACTCTGACATGGATGACCAATGGCAAGCTGCTTTCTGTCAAGTGGAAGGCTTTCATGGAGTTACTTGATGTGGTGGATACCGGGCTTGAGACTCCTGTCGGTTTCCGTCCTCACCGCAATGCTACATCCACCCACAAGCAAGCCCTTTGGCCCTACTGCACTGTGAAGGTTCACCCAGTAACTGAGAAGAAGACCTATGAGCTGTCTCCGTATCTGGACATTCTTCATCGCATATTCCGTGAGACTCTCTTCCCTCGGATCGGGAATCTGGATATGGTCCACTCTTACCTCGTGGACATGCTCCTTTTCTGTCAGCATGAGAAGGAAGCAAGCACTGGAGAGAGCCTGGATATCTCTCATGTCATGTGGTCTGAACTTCTATCTGCCGTGTCTGAGCGCAAGTGTCCTATCTATGGTCCATTCATCATGAGGCTCATTGAGAGGGCCTGGGCACAGACTTATCCCAGAGTGCTGCTAGAGACTGGAGACTTGGTTTCTCATGAGATCAAGCGTCTGAGGAAGAAGGACAACTGGACAGCGCCTCACACAGGGGGTCCATCTGCTACTGCTGCCACAGGGGGTCCGTCTGCTGCTGCTGCTGCCATGGGGACCGAGGGTGAGGCTGCTACTGATGCTCATGAGGAGGACTTTGGCCCTCTAGTGCAGAACCGTCGTGGGCACAGAAGCTTAAGCGCAAGATGAAGAAGCTTTTCTGCATGGAGTCTCATGGTCAGTACATGACTCATGTGGCGGAGAAGCATGCCAGGACGCGCCACAAGGAGCTCATGCGTCAGATGGGAGCAACAGTTGCCAGTGGGTCTGAGGGTCAGATCACTGAAGAGGAGGACTGGATTCATCAGAATTGCCACTGGACCGACTCCGATGCCGAGCAGTTTTCGACCCACGATGAAGATGCAGAGATGTGATGTTCGAGCTCTTCCACCTCCCATCACCTGGAGTCGTAGTGTCACTCTATGCCCTTTTTGGTGTCTCGCTGCCAAAGGGGGAGAGAGTGTAGGGATTTGCTTCTTGTGTCGTGTTTTGAGTCGTCTTGTGGTTTCTTGTGTGTTCTCTGGTGTCCTTCTTTGGTTTGGTTTGGTGTGAGACCTAAGCTCTAGACATATGGTGTGAGACATATGCTCCCTATCGCTACCTTATTACTTATGTCATGTCTGAGTACTGTAGTTTATTGTGAGATGCATGCTTGTCCTGTTTATTCAATTCTCTCATATATCTTGTGCTTAGTATTGTTGGACTATAAAATATAGGGGGAGTGTTGATCCGAATGTGTGGGTCGTGCCATCTTTTGGTGCACACATTCTGGGGGAGCCCGTCTATATTTTGTAGTTCTTAGCTTTCTTCGTTTTATTTCTTTTCCTTGCGCAAATCCCTAGTTGTCATCAGTCCACCAAAAAGGGGGAGATTGTTACGGCATATCTCTCTCAAGGTAGTTTTGGTGATTGATGACAACATGTTTGCGGACTAATCTTGTGCTTTGAATAATTCACAGATTCTCCCCTGGCACGAGACGCTTTCTTCCCCTCGGAGTGTATTTCAAGACGGTGTAGCTCTTTCATTTCTTTCTCGGTGGACTAGTTGCGTAGAGGGCACCGTACTATCAAGAGGGGGTCCGCTGGGGTTTTGCATGGGTGGAATCATCACGTACACATCAGCTTCTCACCCTCCGAGCTTTTCCTGTCCATTGAAGAGATCTCTCCTCTCTTCCTTGTTCTGTCTGGGTCTAAGCGGCAGTACCGCGCACCCAGCGGTAGTACCGCTGAGAAGCCACAAGCGGCAGTACCGCTTCGCAGCGGTAGTACCGCTGTGGCTCCACAGCAGTAGTATCGCTGGGGTCCTGGCACATCCGCCGTGTCCTCAGCATTTTTGAGAGATCCCTTCTCTCTCTCGCGCCCCCAGCGGTAGTACCGCACTGCCTGCGGTACTACGGCCGAAGGGTCACAAGCGGCAGTACCGCTCCACAGCGGTACTACCGCCCTTGACCCCACTGCCGTAGTACCGCTGGGTAGTCTGGCTCCTACCGCCTCGATTCGAGAGGTCTTTTTCTCGTGTCGGGTTTTGCGGCACTAGTCACGGTTGTAGTGGCGGTAGTACCGTTCCAGGAGCGGTAGTACCGCCCTACCACCGCGGTAGTACCGCATTGGGTCCGTTCCCTACTAAGTCTCCTCAGCGCGGCAGTACCGCTGGTGGCGCGGCAGTACCGTCGCCTGGCGGTAGTACCGCCCCCTCTCAGCGGTAGTACCGCCCTGTGCGGGGCTGGTTGGTGGGGGGCAACGGGATTGTTGCCCCCACTATAAAAGGGAGTCCCCTTCCTCCTTCTCACCTACCTCTTCCTCCCCCAAGCTCCATTTATTGCTCAAGCTCCATTAAATACTCCAAGCTTCATTTTCGCCCGATCTATCTCTCTAGCCAATCAAACTTGTTGATTTGCTCGGGAGTGGTTGAGAAGGCTCCGATCTACACTTCCACCAAGGGATTTTCGATTCCCCCACTCATCCCTAGCGGATCTTGTTACTCTTGGGTGTTTGAGCACCCTAGACGGTTGAGGTCACCTCAGAGCCATATTCCATTGTGGTGAAGCTTCGTGGTCTTGTTGGGAGCCTCCGATTAAGTTGTGGAGATTGCCCCAACCTTGTTTGTAAAGGTTCGGTCGCCGCCTTCAAGGGCACCAATAGTGGAATCACGGCATCTCGCATTGTGTGAGGGCGTGAGGAGAATATGGTGGCCCTAGTGGCTTCTTGGGGAGCATTGTGCCTCCACACCGCTCCAACGGAGACGTACTTCCCCTCAAAAGGAAGGAACTTCGGTAACACATCCTTGTCTCCACCGGATCCACTCTTGGTTATCTCTTACCTTTACTTGTGCAAGCTCTTTAGTGTTTCTACCCTTGCTTGCTTGTATGCTTGTTGATATTGCATCATATAGGTTGCTCACCTACTTGCACATCTAGACAACCTACTTTGATGCAAAGTTTAATTTGGTAAAGAAAAGCTAAAAATTGGTAGTTGCCTATTCACCCCCCTCTAGTCAACCATATCGATCCTTTCACCCGGGGAGATCACCTAGTGCATCTGAGGCTTCAAAGATGCATCTGTTCAGCTCACCAGACTGCAACGACATAAGTCAGTCACGATGACGAATAAACTAATTTAAATACAACCGTCGGTTCAAACTTACCACTCTTTTGATGAGGGGTGCAAACTCCCTAAATCCACTGTGCATGTCTCTGATGCCGGTCTGGTAGGCCTCTTCCTCGGGGTCATCCCTCTCCAGCTCCGCGATGTCTTCCGCCGTCCACCGAGGCCTGAGACGAAGACGGTGCTTCTGGCCATCATCGTACCACCTCATGTGTCGGATCAGGTAAGCATCCCAGTCAGTCACTTTCCTCTCCACGTCTTTATGGAACCTCTGTCGGTTCCACTCCGTCACATGAGTTTTATGCTCCTCTCCCTAGTCTGTGATCGACTGATTCTTCTGCCGGCTCATCCTGCAAGGCATAAGCAACAAGAATCATCATAAGCGCAATGAGATCATCATAAGCAACAAGAAACATGATAAGCGTAATGAAATCATGGGCACGGAGAACAAAGCGCTCACAGGTGGAGCGCGTGGTCGCCGGTATCGGTGGGCTGGCCCGGTGGGGTATGCTGATAAATCCCAAACTGCGTGGTCACGCGGTGTGGCAAGTGCCACTCGACGGTGTACACACAGATCATGGGCACGATGCACCGCCAGAGACCACGGTCCGCGTCGCACATCACGTTCAGATCAAAGCCCCACTGTCGGTCATGATACGGCCACCAGTTTACCTGTTACATATACATTGGTAAGTTCCCACTCTCGGTCAAAAGTGGAATCAAAGAGAAATGTGTTGAGCGAGTTCATATACCTGCGTATGCGTCAAAGCGTCCAACTCGTTGGTGTAGGTCTTGTACGAAGTCTTGTTTAGGCCCGTGTAGAGTTTGACAACGTCCCACTCGTAAGCTACGGTGGGGTGTCGAGTCTCGTCGCCGTCTTCGCTATAGGCACCCCATGGGCGTCTTGGCAACTTCTCCGGACGCCCCACCGGCAGCCGCTCCCACATCTAAATGGAGAAGGCCCAGACAAAGCCACCCATATTGGACTTGTCTCCCGTCCTCTGCGTTGCGTCGTCAAGCTGCAAAACATCAAATGAGGATCAGATATAAGAAAATGTCATGGACACACTTTCGTAGGTAGGTAGGCAATTAGACCCTCTCTTACCGAACGATATAGGTAGGCGAGAGATGCGGTCCCCCAACTGTACCCTACCTCCCAGTCCGCTAGGAAGAAGAGATACGACCAGTTGACAGAGTTCCCGGAGCTGTCTGGAAACATGCCCTCCGTGAGAAGATACCACAGGTAGGCCCTCGCGTACCACTCCACGGTCATCTCGTCGGCGCCTTCGGGGCATTTCTGCCGGTGCTCCGAGAGCCAGGTCAACGGCACACCAGTTACCCTTGACAGTGGGGCAGTCGCCGATGAGGGCTGCAACCCTCTGCTGCCAATTGGTCCTCTCCACTCGCCCGGTGAGTGCATGACCCTCGATCGGCATGGCAGTAATCATCGACCAATCCTCGAGGGTCACCGTCATCTCCCCGCATGGTAGATGGAAAGAATGGGTCTCCGGTCGCCACCGGTCAATCAACGCCGTCAGAGCTGCGTGGACAAGCATCGGCGGCTGACGCTTGAACTGTAACACAAAACCCAACAGATGGGCTCTCTTGAAGAACGGCGTGTAGCGCTCGTCGTAGTCCATATGCCCATGAACCCCGTGACCCCTCATGCGCAGTGGCTGGAGCATCTGTCAAAAAGTGAACGCCAAAAGTTAGGAAATTATTTTCATCAATCCGAAAACTTTCATCAAAATTTCATTCATATCACTTACCTCTCCGTTCTCTATGAACCGGGCACGATGACCCTTGTCGAATGCCCAGTCCAGCATGGAGTACCGTGGGCCGATGTTGTCTGCAAGAGGTGGCCGCCTTAATAAAATTTCATAAACAAAACCACCATAAACATAAAGCATACATAAACAAAAAATGAACTCAAATCATATCAACATGCATCATATCAAAATAAAATTTTAAGCATATTCCTCCAACAACAACTACTACACATGATGGATCAAATCATATCGACATGCATCATATCAAAAAAAAATCCTCCAACATATATCATATCATCATATTTTTAAATAAAATTTTCCAAACAACATCTTCATATCATCATATCAACATGCATCATCAAACTAGGGTTCATCTTCACACTAGATCATATCATCATATCAACATGCATCATCAAACTAGGGTTCATCCTCATATCAACATTACATCATAATTTTTTTAACAAAAAAATTATGAACTAGGGTTCATCTTCACACTAACATATGAACTGTTGATTAGAGTTCATATCCAATACCACTAGTTACTAAAGAACTAAGAACTACAACTACAATCAATCTTAGGTGAAAAAAGTCCAATCTAAGTTCAAAAATATGAGGGATTTCAAGCAAATAATGCATCGAATCGGAAGCAAGTTTGCAAAAACTAATTGGAGGGATTGGAGGAGCTTACGTTTCTCTCTTCGGGGCCATCTCGATCCGCAAAAACGATCAACAAACGGTGAAGATCCGAGGGGGGGAGTGGAGGAGATGAGAGAGGGAGAGAGGGGCGACTTGGGGGAGAAAAATAAGAACTGCCGACGGGGGGGAGGGGGAGGGGTGGGGAGATGGGCAGGGGCGGGGGGGTTTCGGCGGAAATAACTGCCCCGGACCCTACCGCCAGGGTCTCTGGCGGTAGGGCTAGACAGCCTACCGCCAGGGCCCCTGGCAGCCCTACCGCCAGAGTCCCTGACGGTAAGAAAAAGGGTCAAATCCCGAAAAAATTTCAAACCAGGGTTAGATCCTGAAATTGTTTGTCAAAAGGGTCAAAACACGAAATTTTGCCTCCTGTAGCAGTCGGAGCAGCCTATCATTGCCCCATGGGCACAGGCACGGTGCCCTCGATCGCCACCACCGTCAATGGCTTGCTCCACATCCCATCGACCAATCGAGTCGCCATCGGCCGGAGGGATCAATCTGTTCTTCCTACCCCTGCATTTGTTGTCCCTGTCGAGATGCTAAATCCAGTTGAGCTTTGATTTTCACATGGCACATGTGCTGGTAAGGGTAAAATAGGAGTTTAAGTTTGTACTGTGAAATACACAAACTGACATATGCTCTCTTGTAAAATACAGATTGAACCTGAGCCAATGACCTATCCCCGAGGCCTGGAGAAATTATTTATGATGTATGTAGATAACTATCTCTGTACCAATTGCTGCAGCATGTCCCTACAAGTTCCACTGTTTTTTCTCATTTTGCTTGGTTAATGCAGTTCTATATGAAGACGGGGTTTTGTAAGTTTACTGAAAGATGCAAGTTTCACCATCCAGTTGATTGGTCTGCACCTGATTGCATTGCAAAATGGAAGGAGAGAGGTAACATCAAGAAATAATCCCACTAAACTGTTGTCAATTCAGGATATAAATGTATCCGTGCTTCTTTTTGCACACATTTGCTGTTTGTTGTATGCTTCAGAATTAGCTTGTGATGTGTTCAGTTTGTAGCAAACGTTAGCCTGCCCTTTTTACATTAAATATGCACTGCTAATGGTACCATGCTCCAACCTTGTATTCAAATTGAACAATCAAATTCGAATTGCCATCTGCAAGATTGAGTAAATCTGTATATCATCACAACTCAAAGTTTAAAATATTGTTCTGCTAAATACCCCTGATCGTCTCAGTGGTTTGTGGTTCATTAGGATCATCATTTGTGATTCGCATCAAAATTGTTTATGCATGGAGAAAATTACTTGGATCAAGTTGGTTTGGAGTTGGATAACCAGACCTTTTGTGCATTTATGTGTCTTGACATTGATTGGTGTTCCAGTTTCATCTAATTTTCCACGTGTCTGAGTACTGAAAGGATCGGTGACCATTTTGTTAAATTAACAAAGATAATTGTTGCATGTAACTGCTGTTGTGTCTTCACCAGTTCCAAATACACGGAGCTGGCTCAATTGTACGAGAAGTACAAGGACCTGGGTATGATTTATTTTATATAATTAGTCCTTGATTTTCAGTTATGATAGATTATGCTAACAATTTGATGTGACTACAGGTTTTGAGAATTGAGATCTTTGATTTCCCATGCAACCAGTTTGGTGGGTAGGTACCAGCTGGCACTAATGAGGAATATTTGCGCTCGTAAGTCCGAGTATCCGATTTTTGACAAGGCAAATGCGTGCTTGATACTTCATCCTTCCTTTGTTTTGTTGGTCTCTCTGTTTCAAGCTGAAAGAAACAATTGCTTCAGTGTACAATGTACACTACGACTGCTTCCATGAACAGTTATTATAATGATGTTTGCCCGGGCACTTCTGTTGTCTGCACCCCGTCCCACTGAGGTAACAGCAGCTGGATTGTATTCATCCAGCGCACAATCAGTTCTCTGTATTGCCAAATCAATCAATCCAACAAGGGTATGGAGGGATCCTTCACAATTTCATCTAGATCCGCCCATGTATGTGTTAGTGTTCAAGATCACTGAGGTTATTTTTGTCGTACTATCAGGAACTTGTTAATCGGTGGCACTCTTCTTTCAAGCTCGAAAAAATGTCAGGCTCAAGCCTACCTTCTTATGATTGTAATTGAGTAGTTTTTCTTACTAATGGGAGATAATAATTAATAAAAGCTTACTAATGATTCATGTTTTTCTTACTAATGGTTCATGATTTATTTACTGAAATAGCCGACTATTAGGCAAATTTATCGGTAGATTTGACAATGCTGGTGTATTGGTTGTATTCTGCAGTGTGAGTGTTGTTAACTTGTTGCAGTGTCATGCTAGAATAATTTTGCATCACGTCTTGTCCATTCTTTTTATATATTTTAACCGATCTGTTAAATAACATGCCCTTTGTTAATCTCCATCTGTTTTGCCTTGTTTAAAAAGGTTAGCATATAGAACATGAAATCTGTGAGCAAAGATAGCCAATATGTTGATTCCAACCAAAGATTGCTGGCTACAATGTGTGACCATTTTGGGTCAGTAAACTGTGTGAGATGGGCCAAGAATGGACGCTATCTTGCTTCGGGATCGGACGATCAAGCTATCCTAATTCATGAAAGGAAAGCTGGTTCCAGTACATCTGAGTTTGGAACTGGAGAGCCGGCAGATATAGGAAATTGGAAGGTCGTTATGATCTTAAGGGGGCATACTGCGAACGTGGTAATTATCTTCCAAAGTTTTAGTCTGGCTGTTTTTCTTTCCAATTTTTGGAAACACGATCAGAACTTGACTTGTTACCTGCAATCCTTAGGTCTTTCCTATTAAACATCTTTCTGTTTCTTATGCCTAAAGTAGGTAGATCTCTATGTGGTAATTATCTGCCAAAATTTCAGAGTTGTCTTTCTTCCCCAAATTTTGAATTGTTACAGTGATCCTTAATCTTTTGTATTAATCATATATCTGTTTCTTATATATTTTCATGCAGCTGCAGAAGACAAAGGCGTAGATGTCATTATTTGCAGATGTCATGCGTGTGGCCCTGCGCACAAGAGAATACAGTGAGTCAGCATGTGCTCTCTATTTTGTATGCAATCTAGGTGATATAAACTCTGAACTTGATGTTCGTTATCACAATCGGACTTTAGTTGTACCAACTGTCCGTCACCCCGGCAGTCTCGCCATTAGTGTCCCCGTGCTCCCTTTTGCCCTTGCGGGTCTACTGGATAAGTTGTAGACTGTGTATGGATAAGTATGATATATGTCTGCTAGGTGCAAGTTTGTAATTTTGTTTTAATTGTAGGGACATGTAGGTCCTTTATTTGTATTTCGGGCTCTTGTACTAATGTTCAGGGCAGTGGAAATGTTGTATAATAATCTGTACGTAGTTGAGACTAAGAACAGAACGATGACATGCTTGTTTTTGGGCATAAATTTATCATGGGGTGGGGGTTGTAAAGGAATAAGGGAGGTTGATATTCTTTTAATCTTTTTAATTCAACTCTACCATAGTTATATGGAATGCTCTACTTCCAAACAGTTGCATGGAAATGTCCACTGTCCATACAAAATGAACTCAAGTTTTCTGCAAATATTGTATATTAACCAAAGATGATTTTTATCTCATCCAAATGGTTTTACAGGTACACAACGATGATAAGGTCAGAGCCTTGTTTAAGCAAGTGCAAGGAGAAGTTCCTGGATCGCCTATATTTATTATGAAGGTGGCATCTCAGGTGATACATGATACACTGATAACAGTAATTATTTTCTGTTGTATCTTTGTGTTACTCATGTTCAATATTCAGCGAGTGCTTCTTCTATACTGATAGAGTTTATTTATCTACAATCTTGCCTTTCTGTTCTTTCATTGTAGAGCCAACATCTAGAGGTTCATTTGCTCTGTAACAAGCATGACAATGTGGCAGCACTGCACAGTCGAGACTGTAGTGTTCAAAGAAGGCACCAAACGGTTAGTTATTCTCCTGAAACATTGTGTTCTTCAATATCAGTTTTGTTGAAATTAGTCTGAGCCAAACATTTGTGTAGTGAGTATTGGTAGATGTTCTACAGCTTCAGGGAATTACAACCTCATTGGACGATGTAGCAATAATACATACTGTTTAGCAAAGTGCAACATGTTGCACGAGCTATACAAAATTTAAGTCTTAGGATTTTCTCCAATGGAATCATTTATTTCTGCCAGTTATACTTATACTGTACTAAATAGTTGGATGTTGCATTTCGAATTCAAGAACAAACTTTTTCTTCCTGTACTGATTCCATTTATGTGTCGGCACGTCGGCCTCTCTCTCCCTAAGCTAGAGCGCCGCCGAACGGCAGGACCCGTCCATTCGGTTTCGATCTGATCGGGGGTTTCCTTATCCTTTGGCTTACGATTCGAGGTGCGCTCGTGCATGCGCACGATTTCGCCTTGGTTTCTGGCGAGCGGCCGAGATCTGCTCTGCTCTGCTCGGTGCCGGAAAACTCGAGGTTTCAATTGAGGTCTGTTCGTTCGTTCGATAGAAGCTGATTCAGTTGAGCCCTTATATTGCTGCTGCGGCTTCCAATAATTGATGCGTAACAATTCTGAGATACACATACTGATGCTCCTTCATGCAAATATTGCTTATTCTTGATTGAAATGGCATCAAATCGAGTAAAAAAGAGTATTCGTTGATCCATGCCACATCTGTTGAATGTGACCTCTTGGTCCTCCCTACTTTTCAATATATTTTTGGTGTTGTTACCAGGTTATGAAAGGCTAAAACTCTGTAGTTAAAATGTCAAATTTAAACCTGAGCTCCATGTAAGTTTCACTGGTATTAAGTTGCTGATAATTGAGTTGTTTATACAAAGTAACTCTATTGTGCAATCCATTTGCCATTTATTGGTTTTTCTATAATGTATTCACCATTTTAATTTTGCAAGTAATTCTCACTTTCTTACCTATACATGATGGTCCTGACTTTCCTTTTTAGATCAGACCCCGTTCCAAATATGATCGAAATGAATCCAATACTAATTATGATTTGCAAACAGGATTTTGAAGTAATAACTATAACTCTACACTCTACAGTAAGGTGTGCAGAGTACAACAATGGTCAAGTCCAAAATAGGCCATTTTAGCTAATGAAGTATTCTTTTACAGCTTACATTCTGTAGTACATTTGGTCTAAATAAATGAAGAGACCCCCTGTACAAGCAACTTTTGATAAACACTAATCAAATCATTCTTGTGAAATCCGTAGAGTATTTTTGTTGTTTCTTGATGTAGGCATATTTTATTACCGAGTTATTTTGGTGCATGTCCAATCTTGTATTTCAAGTTGAGGCATACAATCGGAATTCACAATGTGGCTGGTATTGAGATAGTATGTGGATGTGATGAGCATTGGGATGTGATTCAGTCGCATAGTGTCATTCTTGATTTGCGGTTTAATCTACCACAGGGCGTGTTTCTTCCCTCTGCAGGAGAGCGGGAGGACTTAGAGCAGGGCCAACCCGAGCTGGATGACAGGGTGTCATCGGAGGCGGAGGAGAGGTCCGGCGAGAGCAGTGACATGGTGGGGTCCGTCAGGATTAATAAGGTGACCCGCGGGGCTTGGCAAGATGGGTGAGACATGGCCGCCGGAGCGGAGCACAGCTTCGGAAGGACGAACAGGCACAGCGATGGCATACACCTCTTTGCCGCCTCAATGTCCTTACATCAGGCCAGTTCAGGCTTCTGAATTTATGGTTTTGATCGATGGCAAGCATGTACATAGCCGTAGCAGAATTCGTTAGACACGGTTACCAGTTGTGCATTCGTTGCAATATCAGTTATCAATATATTTGATGTTCGTTCGTGTAGCCTTTGGTTTCTATATATTGATTAAAGGTTGTACCTACGCTTGGCAGCTGGAAAAGAAGGGAGACAAGCTTGGCAATGATTTGTGGAAGAGATTAAGATGAGCAGATAACCTGGTAGTGCAAAAGAACAGTCCTAGGACGGTTGACAACCAGGCAGCACAGAGGAACTGCTCAGGAGGCGCGCCATGGGCGCGCCCCCGCCTCTAGTAAAGACAGGGTGGTGATTTTCAAAAGAAAAAAGTTTCTTTCGCTGGATCATTGTAAAGCAGGTTGAATTGTTCGCTGTCCCAAGAGATTTCTTAATCTGAGAGCCCTTGCTATCATTCCGATCACCTGAATGATAATAATAACAATTACAAGGCACCGGATACAAACTGCGGGAACCTCCAATATATAGACCAAATAGTTGTCCAACAAGAGATACACAGAGTAGGATACACACACCCCCTACACAACATAAACATTCACAACACACACTTGTGACAGCTGCTACATGTTGGCTCCAAATCTTCATCGAGTAAAGCTGAAGCTTCAATGAACATTATCGACGCAGCTGCAGGAGCAACAGTGGTGGTAGGTAGTACAGGCACGGCTAACGAAAGCCAGATATGACAACAATGAAATAACCCCTGGAGCCCTGGATCGAGGCACAGGAGCAGTCGAGACAAGCTCTACCCTCTGTACACGCCCGAGGGGTCGGCGTTTTGGACGATCCAGGGGTGCTCCAGAACCTTGTGGAGGGGTAGGCGGTGAGCCGAGTTCTTCACCAGCATCTGCAACAAGCCAGAACAAACAAGCCATTTGTAAGACAGACGTTCAGCACAGGACATGTCACATAAACTATAGCTATTTCTTGTTGTAATCAGGTACCTGTGAGATGAGGTCCTTCGCAGCAGGAGATACAAACGGTTTCAACGGGAACTTCAGGTCCACTTTTACTATCCTGTATTTTGAACAAGGCAGTTTGAGAGACAGCAGTTGCTTATAAGGGTGCGAAGGGAGCTAAGTAGAGTTGCATGGACTGAATGAATCATGAAGATTTAAACATGTGATTCAATCAAAATAACTTATGGTGCAATGCTGCAAATGTGGTACTATCACTGCTGATGCATACACGAAACCATGAACTCCTAAAAAAAGCATGCCTAGCCAGCCCTGATCAATGCAACTGTGTGTGTTTCATGTAGAAGCACCACCCATAGTTCAAGAGTATGCTTGTAGAGCAAAATGTACAAATGCCCAAAAGACTACTTTGGACAGAAAATATATGCAAGGCAATAACGTTTGTAAGAGCGTCGAATCAAGAGATGCAAATCGCGAAGGTCATAGTAAAATCAGTTCGTTCATCACGAGTTACCTTCGATAGGTCTCAGAGTGTTCTTTGGCTTCAAAAGGTGGGAGCCCATAAAGGAATTCATAACATAGGATGCCCAAGCTCCATATGTCTACATGGTAATCATGCTCTGTCTTCTCCACTGGACAAATCGCAACAATTTGAGAGGCAATTATACTAGAAAATTTGTGGTATTCTATTTCACCACGAATCAGTTGTGACACTTAAGTAAATGAAAAGGAAAGTACCCATTTCGGGAGGCAGATAATCTAACGTCCCACACATCGTCCTTCTTCGGTTAAAGGTATGAACAGACCAGCCAAAGTCTGCAATCTTTAGCTCTCCCTGTCATGAAAAGCATATACCTATGTAAACACCAGAGAGCATACTATTCCAGATCATAACAATTGAAGCAAAGTAGAGCCAATACCTGTACTCCAACTAAAAGGTTTTCCGGTTTAATATCTCGATGTATCACGTGCTTCCCATGAAGATAGATGAGGGCACGGGCCAAAGATGCAATGTACTGAAAAGAAAAAACAAGGGAAGTTCAGATATAATACTTTTGAATAGTGGGTAGACGATACATTTACCACGAATACATTCAGAGCATATACTTACAGTTGCCGAGCGTCTTTCAGAAAAATGCTTGCATCTCTGCAACTCCTTGTACAGCTCTCCTTTTGCGGCATGTTCCAAGATTAGGTAAACACGGGTCTGCAAAACGCATATGGAACTGATGATCAGACGAGGGTGAAATGAAGCTATAATGATTCTCCGTGTTATAGTTGTGCCAATCTGTACCTGATCATAAAAATACCCATATAGGCGAAGAATATTGGGGTGTCTAAGGTGACTCTGTATCTCTACTTCGCGCCGTAACTGATGCTCCACCTGTGATTGTTTCAGTTGGCTCTTGAAAAGAACTTTCAAAGCCACAATCTGACTACTCTGTTTCCATGGAAAGAAACTAGTGTAAGACTTGATTACTCGAGTATTAACAATTCCACTCCTGCCATCTGAGTGTATATAACACCAAACAACCCATTTGTACTACTATGAATGAAAGGTATTCATGGAACTCATAACTTACTATGCATGGCATCAAAATTTCTGCAAAGTAGCTAGACACTTACAAACAAAAGTCAAAAGTAGAGAAAAGAGATGGTAGATATAATAAGCTTCTGGACTCAGTTGGCTGTTGAAAAGAACTTTGAAAGACACAATCTGACTAGTCTGTTTCCATGGAAAGAAAATACTGTAAGACTTCGTTGATTACTCGAGTATTAACAATTCCAGACTCCTGCCACCTTCAGTATATATAACACCAAACAACCAATTTGTACTAATGAATGAAAAGTGTCCATGAAACTTATAACTTACTACACATAGACATTTAGTAGGGAAAACAGATGGTAGATACAATAAGCTTCTGGACTCAGAACATATGCAATGTAGATGACAGTGTCATTCAATGCTACATTTAGTAGCAGAACAAATAGATCCGAGCTCTAATTATTAAACATTAGCTACACTTGTTATCTAAATCAGCTCGGGGAAACATAAATTCCTTCACTCAAATTATGATACTGGATTATTTGAGATTAGCTAGAGTAGTTACCCTCTTTTCTCTGGCCAAGTAGACATGGCCAAACTTGCCCCTGCCAAGTGCCTTCCCAACATCAAAGTCAGACAACACCCACCGCTTCTCCTCCTGAGAATGCTGCGAAGGCTACAGAGAGGCGACAAAAATACACCATTATTGCTCCACTTCACCGGAAGAGTATCATACTCATGAAGTCCAGGTTGACCAAACGATATATATACATATTACCCACAAGATGCATCTTTTAACCATGCAGTATAAATAAACCATTACAAGAGCTGATAATTTAGGGCTGCCCAGATGGAGAGGAAAACTAAGCATATGCCAAAAATCGATGGGTTTGTTTGCTTTACTGGGCCCAAAATATAATCTTGAACCAACCAAGAAGAAAATAGGACCCGGACCATTTCAACGCCTGGACACTACAGCTAGCTAACCCTAACCAGCAGCCCACCCCCAAAACGCCAAGGGGAAGCAGAAGTGAACAAATCGCCAACTAAATCCGGCGCCAGAGCACGAGCACGCAGCCGCCCCAGGAGCAACCGGGCGCCGGCCCGGCGTCGAATCCCAAGAATCTACCGCTACGCGCCCCCGCCGGGAGCGCCTAGATCGCGCGCAGGAGACGCGGGGATGAGATCCGGGAAGGGGGGGCGGGGGAGGGGCGACGGTGAGCACGCGTACCTTCTCCTCGCCGCGCGAATCGGTGGAGATCGCCATGGCTGGCTGGCCGCGGGGCGGAGGAGCGGAGGTGGGCGCGGGGGGAGGAGCGGCCGGGCGGGGCGAGGCGGAGTTTGGAATTGGGGAAAGATCCGGATCGCGGATTTTGGAGGTTTAAAGGCTCTTGCGGAGGCAGAGGCAGCGGCTGAGGCCTCAACGGTCGGATTATTTTGCCCTGCTGGCCTGGCCGAGTGCGTGCGTGCCACTCACGTGCGCGGTCGAGAGCCGTTCGATTGCGTTGACAGAGGTTAGAATGGGCTTTGGGCTCGGCCCCGTAGTTGAGAAACTGAAACGGGCTCGATCGTGGGCAATCGGCCGTGGATGGGCTGAGATGCTGGGCCTCATTGCTTTTGGAAAATCAAAACACCTCGGAATTTGCATGTGTTAACATCAAAGTTTTAACTCGAGATAACCATGTTTTTAAATGTGAAGGTAGACTGTTGGAAAAAGCCGGAGGACGGTTGGGTTAAGGCAAACGCGGACGGCGCGTTGGCGAAGGACCAAGGCAAGGGAGGGGGAGGAGTTGTCCTCAGGGACAACCATGGCGCTTTCCTGGCAGGATCGTGTCATTTTTTTCCATCCTCTCACGATGATGGGGTGGTTGAGCTGCTAGCATGCCGGAGAGCTCTTATTCTGGCTCAAGAATTCAAGTTCACAAGGTGATCCTTGAATCGGACTCTCATGGAGCTGTCGGTAAGATCAAGAATGTGCAAAGGGATTTCTCAACTAATGGGCAACTAGTTGAGGAAATAAAAGGTTTATTGAGTTCTTTTCAGGAGTTTAGAGTTACTTGGGTGCGACGATCGGCAAATAAAGTCGCACATGTCCTAGTTAGGGAAGATTGTATTAGATCGCTTTGTAAAACTTGGCTCCATGTGCCCCCCGAGTGGGTTAGCTCGGAGGTTGCACAAGAAGGAGCTATGAACATTGAATAAAGTGACAACTATTTCCCCCTAAAAAAACTCGAGATAACCTGTCTAAGCGTCGCCATGTGGATGACCCTACTTGTGTGTTCTGTCATGAAAAAAAGAAGAATATGTTGGGTATCTATTCTTTGATTGTGTTGTTGCTTCTAACGTGGGGAAGATCATCGAGGAGGTTTTGGACATTTCGGTCCCATACTCTTGGATGACCTTTCAAAGCATTGGAAAAATAAGAAAAATGATGTTTTGAATGCTGCCTCTCATGGACCATGCAAAATGATTTTGTTTTCGGGGAAGGGTTTGGCGGAGTCTAAAGTGCGTCCTGGATCGAGTGAGGTCGCTACTGCATCAATGAAAGGTATTGTGTGTCGATGCTCAGGGTGCACTCCTACTTCGTTGCCCGATGCTCCTTAATCATCATCGTGGAGAGCTTGTAAGGATAGCTTAGTTTTGAACCTCTCTGAAGTGGCGACTACTGAGCATAAGGCGACAACTCAACTTAGGGACTTCTTCGCGTTTCAACCGTTCTAGATTTAGGTTGTTTATGTTGTTTCCCCTTGTTGTTATGTTGTTTTCCCATGTTGTTGTGTTGTTTGCTCTGGTTATTTGTAGCGTGTGTTCTTGACTGGAGTTATGTTTGTCGCAGCTGCTCCCACGTTTGTGGTTGAGCGTTGTGTAGCGATCCTTGTTGGATGTTTACCTCTCTTCAATAAAAGTTGGGGGGGGGGGATCCCTATTTCTCAAAAAAAAGGAAGACGTTGAGCCTTAATGATAACTATGTTGTATTGTGGTACAAAATTTTAGTCTCATATCAAACGTCTTTGTTGCTGTCAAACCAATAATCAAAGGTCTTTTTTCACGTCAACAAAATAATAATCAAAACATATTAGTTACCATCTAGGTGAGTATTTGTGTGGCCGCTTGCGTGATAGTCTCTTTCCTCACGTAGATGTGCTATACAGTTGCTACAGGTCGTAACATCGGTCGGGGCGCGGAGGCCAAGGAGGCCGCTCTCACAAACTAGTCAAAAGGGCGTCTCGCAACATGCAAAATATTTGATGTGACGACATGAGAAGCTTCGCTATGGCATCACTTGCCGCTTCGTATTCCACACGATTGAAGGAAATATGCCCTAGAGGCAATAATAAAATTGTTATTTATATTTCCCTTATATCATGATAAATGTTTATTATTCATGCTAGAATTGTATTAACCAGAAACTTAGTACATGTGTGAATACATAGACAAACAAAGTGTCCCTAGTATGCCTCTACTTGACTAGCTCGTTAATCAAAGATGGTTAAGTTTCCCGACCATAGACATGTGTTGTCATTTGATGAACGGGATCACATCATTAGGAGAATAATGTGATGGACAAGACCCATCCGTTAGCTTATCATACTAATCGTTTAGTTTTATTGCTATTGCTTTCTTCATGACTTATACATGTTCCTCTGACTATGAGATTATGCAACTCCCGAATACCGGAGGAACACCTCGTGTGCTATCAAACGTCACAACGCAAATGGGTGATTATAAAGATGCTCTACAGGTGTCTCCAATGATGTTTGTTGAGTTGGCATAGATCGAGATTAGGATTTGTCACTCCGTGTATCGGAGAGGTATCTCCGGGCCCTCTCAGTAATACACATCACTATGAGCCTTGCAAGCAACATGTCTAATGCGTTAGCCACGGGATGATGTATTACGGAACGAGTAAAGAGACTTGCCGGCAATGAGATTGAATTAGGTATGATGATACCGACGATCGAATCTTGGGCAAGTAACATACCGATGACAAAGGGAACAACGCATGTTGTTATGCGGTTTGACCGATAAAGATCTTTGTAGAATATGTAGGAGCCAATATGAGCATCCATGTTCCGCTATTGGTTATTGATCAGAGATGTGTCTCGGTCATGTCTACATAGTTCTCGAACCCCGCACGCTTAACGTTCGATGATGATTTGTATTATGAGTTATGTGATTTGATGAACCGGAGTTTGTTTGGAGTCCCGAATGAGATCACGGACATGACTAGGAGTCTCAAAATGGTGGAGACATAAAGATTCATATATTGGGAGGTTATGATTGGACACCAGAATGGTTTCGGAAAGGTTCGGGCATTTTCCGGAGTACCGGGGGATACCGGAACCCCCCGGGGAGTTAATGGGCTTTCATGGGCCCTAGTGGAGAGAGGAGGCGGCCACCAGGTGGTGGCACACCCAAGCCCAATCCGAATTGGACTAGGGTTGGGGGGGGCTTTCCTTCTCTTCTCCTCCTCCTTCCCTCCTCCTAGTGGGAATAGGAAAGGGGGGGGACCGAATCCTACTTGGACCAGGAGTCCAAGTAGGACTCCCCCCATGGCGTGCCCCCTTTTGGCCGGCCACCTCTCCTCCCCCTTTATATACATGGGAGGGGGCACTCCAAAGACACACCAAGTCTTCTCTTAGCCGTGTGTGGTGCCCCCCCTCCATGGTAACACACCTCGTTCATATTGTCGTAGTGCTTAGGCGAAGCCCTGTGCCGATAACTTCATCATCACTGTCTCCACGCCGTCGTGCTAGCGGAACTCTCCCTCGTCCTTAACTGGATCAAGAGATCGAGGGACATCATCGAGCTGAACGTGTGCTGAACGCGGAGGTGCCGTACGTTTGGTGCTTGTATCGGTTGGATCACGAAGACGTCCGACTACATCAACCGTGTTACTAAACGCTTCTGCTTTCGGTGTACGAGGGTACGTGGACACACTCTCCCCGCTCGTTGCTATGCATCTCCTAGATAGATCTTGCGTGATTGTAGGTAAAATATTTGAAATACTGCGTTCCCCAACAGTGGCATCCGAGCCAGGTCTATGCGTAGATGTTATATGCACGAGTAGAACACAATGAGTTGTGGGCGATAATAGTCATACTGCTTACCAGCAACGTCTTACTTTGATTCGGTGGTATTGTTGGATGAAGCGGCCCGGACCGACATTACATGACCGTGTTCATGAGACTGGTTCTACTGACGTGCTTCGCACACAGGTGGCTAGCGGGTATCTGTCTCTCCAACTTTAGTTGAATCGAGTTTGACTACACCCGGTCCTTGTTGAAGGTTAAAACAACACACTTGACGAAAAATCGTTGTGCTTATGATGCGTAGGTAAGAACGGTTCTTGCTAGAAGCCCGTAGTAGCCACGTAAAACTTGCAACAACAAAGTAGAGGACGTCTAACTTGTTTTTGCAGGGCTTGTTGTGATGTGATATGGTCAAGACGTGATGATATATAAATTGTTGTATGAGATGACCATGTTTTGTAGAAGTTATTGGCAAATGGCAGGAGCCATATGGTTGTTGCTTTATTGTATGAAATGCAATCGCCATGTAATTGATTTACTTTATCACTAAGCAGTGGCAATAGTCGTAGAAGCAATAGTTGACGAGATGACAACGATGCTACGATGGAGATCAAGGTGTCAAGATTGTGACGATGGTGATTATGGCAGTGCTTTGGAGATGGAGATCAAAGGCACAAGATGATGATGGCCATATCATATCACTTATTTTGATTGCATGTGATGTTTATCCTTTATGCATCTGATTTTGCTTACTACGGCGGTAGCATTATAAGATGATCTCTCACTAAATTTCAAGGTACAAGTGTTCTCCCTGAGTATGCACCGTTGCTACAGTTCGTCGTGCCGAGACACCACATGATGATCGGGTGTGATAAGCTCTATGTTCACATACAACAGGTACAAGCCAGTTTTTGCACACGCAGAATACTTGGGTTAAACTTGACGAGCCTAGCATATGCAGATATGGCCTCGGAACACTGAGACCAAAAGGTCGAGCATGAATCATATAGTAGATATGATCAACATAGTGATGTTCACCATTGAAAACTACTCCATCTCACGTGATGATCGGACATGGTTTAGTTGATATGGATCGCGTGATCATTTAGATGACTAGAGAGATATCTATCTAAGTGGGAGTTCTTAAGTAATATGATTAAATTGAACTTTAATTTATCATGAACTTAGTACCTGATAGTATTTTGCATGTCTATGTTGTTGTAGATCAATGGCCCGTGCTACTGTTCCTTTGAATTTTAATGCGTTCCTAGAGAAAGCTAAGTTGAAAGATGATGGTAGCAACTACACGGGCTGGGTCCATAACTTGAGGATTATCCTCATTGCTGCACAGAAGAATTACGTCCTGGAAGCACCGCTAAGTGCAAAACCCGCTACAGGAGCAACTCCGGACGTTATGAACGTTTGGCAAAGCAAAGCTGATGACTACTCGATAGTTCAGTGTGCCATGCTTTACGTCTTAGAACTGGTACTTCAATGACGTTTTGAACGTCATGGAGCATATGAGATGTTCCAGGAGTTGAAGTTAATATTTCAAGCAAATGCCCGGATTGAGAGATATGAAGTCTCCAATAAGTTCTACAGCTGCAAAATGGAGGAGAATAGTTCTGTCAGTGAACATAATACTCAGAATGTCTGGGTACCACAACCACTTGACTCAACTGGGAGTTAATCTTCCTGATGATAGTGTCATTGACAGAGTTCTTCAATCACTTCCACCAAGCTACAAAAGCTTCATGATGAATTATAATATGCAAGGGATGACGAAAACGATTCCCGAGCTCTTCGTGATGCTAAGATCGGCGAAGGTAGAAATCAAGAAAGAGCATAAAATATTGATGGTTAACAAGACCACTAGTTTCAAGAAAAGGAGCAAAGGAAAAGAAAAATGAACTTCAAGAAAGAATGGCAAGCAAGTTGCCACTCCCATGAAGAAACACAAAGCTAGACCTAAGCCTGAAACTGGGTGCTTCTACTGCAAAGGGAATGGTCACTGGAAGCAGAACTACCCTAAATACTTGGCGGATGGCAAAGTGAACAAAGGTATATTTGATATACATGTTATTGATGTGTACTTTACTAGTGTTCATAGTAGCCCCTGGGTATTTGATACTGTTCAATTGCTATGATTAGTAACTTGAAACAGGAGTTACAAAATGAACAGAGACTAGTTAAGGGCGAGGTGACGATGTGTGTTGGAAGTGATTCCAAGGTTGATAAGATCACCATCGCATACTCCCTCTACCTTCGGGATTAGTATTGGACCTAAATAAATGTTATTTGGTGTTTGAGTTGAGCATGAATATGATTGGATCATGCTTATTGTGATACGGTTATTCATTTAAGTCAGAGAATAATTGTTGTTCTGTTTACATGAATAAAACCTTCTATGGTCTTACATCCAATGCAAATGGTTTACTGAATCTCGATCGCAGTGATACACATATGGATAATATTGATGCCAAAATATGCAAAGTTAATAATGATAGTGCAACATGTTTGTGGCACCGCCGTTTAGGTCATATTGGTGTAAAGCACATGAAGAAACACCATACCGATGGGCTTTTGGAATCACTTGATGCTTGCGAACCATGCCTCATGGGCAAGATGACTAAGAATCCGTTCTCTGGAACAATGGAGCAATCCACTGACTTACTGGAAATAATACAGACCGATGTATGCGGTCCGATGAGTGTTGAGGCTCGTGGCATGTATCATTATTTTCTGACCTTCACAGATGATTTGAGCATATATGAGTATATCTACTTAATGAAACACAAGTCTAAAACGTTTAAAAGTTCAAAGAATTTCAGAGTGAAGTAGAGAATCATCGTAACAAGAAAATAAAGTTTCTACGATCTGATCGCAGAGGCGAATATTTGAGTTACGAGTTTGGCCTTCATTTGAAACAGTGTGGAATAGTTTCACAACTCACGCCACCTGGAACACCACAGCGTAATGGTGTGTCCGAACGCCGTAACCGTACTTTATTAGATATGGTGCGCTATATGATGTCTCTTACTGATTTCCACTATCGTTTTGGGGTTGTGCATTAGAGACAACTGCATTCACATTAAATAGGGCACCATCTAAATCCGTTGAGACCACACCGTATGAACTATGGTTCGGCAAGCAACCTAAGCAGTCGTTTCTTAAAGTTTGGGGATGCGATGCTGTAGCGACCCGACCTCAGATGGCCAAGTCTCTGTGCTTCAGTGTCATCCCTGGATCGGTAATGCTGACACACACAGTACTCAAAGGATTTATAACAGAGTGGCAATCACACACTTATTACATCGAATATCTCAAAAAGAGAACTTATTACAATAATATGGCTTAAGGCCATCTAATACGATAACAGCGGAAGGCTTGGAAGATAAAGTGAGTCCATTAACTCCAACGACATAGCTGAGCTTCACGGCAATGACCTAATGAACCTTACTCCCCGTCTAAAAACTTCTCCTGCTTCGCGGCATCTGTGGCCACATCATTAGGGGCATAGCGTGATAACTTGCTAAAATCATCCACGTACTGAGCCACAGTACGGTTCCCCTGGCGTAGGTTGCGGAACTCCCGCTTCTTCATCTGCATAGCTCCAGTTGAGACATGGGCCATGCGGAAAGCTTGCTGAAACTGGTCCCAAGTGACATTGGCTATGGGAAAAGTGGCTGTGTAATTCTCCCACCATGATGCTGCTGGTCCATCCAACTGATGTGCGGCAAAACACACCTTCTCAGCATCAGTGCATCCCACAGTGGTCAACTCCCTTCCAATACGTCATAGCCAATCATCAGCAACTATTGGCTCGGTGCTACTGGAAAACACCGGCGGTTGTAACCTTAGAAAACAGGCTAGGTTGTCCACTGGCGGCGGGTTGTTGTTGTTGTTGTTGTTGTTTTTATTGCCCTAGTTCTGGACTAGCAATTGCATCAAAGTATTCTGCTGCTGGATCAACTGGGTGAGCTCCGGTGGGAAAGCAAAACCGGTGTCACATCTCGGAGGCATCTGATGGGTTTAGATGGAAGAGATCAGAATAGAAAAGGGGTCTAATGAGAAAACACTACCCATATGCACATGAGACAAACACAAACATTTCACTCAATCAATCAAGCAAGGTGTAAGTGCATCTAGTGCCACCCCTAGTTGGTTTTGGAGTATTGACGACAAACCTAGTTGAGGGACTAATGTGTTTGTGAGAATTGCAGGATAACACAGGTAGAAGTCCCTCATTGATTCGGTTTTCCTACGAGGGATGACCCCTAAAAATGTATGAAGACATTGAAGTCAAAAGTGGTATGTGAAGACATTCACCTTGAAGACTATGACAAGAGAAGACATCGCATGAAGATTATGGAGCGCGAAGACTTAGATCTTTCATAGTTCTTTTTCTTCTTTGTTGAGTCATAGGAACCACCGTACTGTTAAGTGGGGTCCAAGAGAACCAGTCAGAATGACTGAAGTGATGCTTAACCAAAATCCTATGTCTTCGAGTGAAGACTATGAGAGCGAATCTTGTCCAGAGTTGGACAAGTCAGCTTTGCTTGTAGCCCAAGTAAAGTTGCCGTGTGTGTTTGAAATCTGACCGTTGGAACACGTGTCAGTTCCTTAGTGACCCAGGGTCATTTCGGACAAATCAGGTCGGGTTGCCTAGTGGCTATAAATAGCTCACCCCCTACAACCATAAACGGTTGGCTACTGAGAGTTAAAGTACGGCTGTTGTCATTTGAGAGCAACCCACCTCGAAGCCTTTGAGAGAGAATTCCTTGAGAGGATAAAGCCCTAACCACCTAGAGCCAAAGAGTGTTAGGCATCACTTAAGTTGTCTTGTCTGTGTGATCTGAAGACTTATTACACTTGAGGACTGTGAATCCTCCAGCCGATTAGGCGTCGTGTTCTGAGCATCCAAGAGTCATTGTGGATCGCCCCTGAACGAAGTCTGTGGGGAGTCTACCTTGAAGACTTACCAGAGTGATTGGGCGAGGTCTGCGTGACCTTAGCTCAAGGGGAATATAGTGAGGACTAAGGGTTCTGAGCTGCGTGTTCAGGACTGGGTGTCCGGGACTATGTGTCCTCAGGTTTAAATATCTAGCCGCCCTAACCAGACGTACAGTTGTCACAGCAACTGGAACTGGTCCAACAAATCATTGTCTTCAACGAGTCACTGGTTTCATCCTTCCCTTCCCTTTACTTACTGTTGGTCTTTGTGAAGTCATTGCATGATTGCATTATCTTTTGTCTTCACTGAGTGACTGCTTGTTCTGATTGTCTTCACAATATCTTCCTACCTGATCCTTACTGCCTAGCTGCTATTAGTCATTGTGCTTTCACTTCATTGAATACTTGACTAAGGTTTGCCTAGTGTAGTCTACCTTCTGCTGCGTGGTAATAGGTTTACTTCTATCGTTTGTCTTTGAAACTTTCATGTTTTGAAGACTTTCATAAAAATTGCCTATTCACCCCCCTCTAGTCGATCGCTAGCACTTTCAATTGGTATCAGAGCAAGGTACTCCCTTGTTCTGTGTGATTCAGTTTAACCACCTGGAGTTTTAGCTATGTCGACTGCAGGGATAATTAAAGTCTCTGTTGCGTGCCCCGTCTTTGATGGAACTGAATATCCCTACTGGAAGAATAAGATGCGCATGCATCTTGAAGCCATTGATGTCGACCTATGGTATGTCGTCAAGAACGGCGTTCCCAAGGCTGGAGAAGGTGTCACTGCTGCTGATGTCAAGAATTTTGTTCAACTGGACTCTACTGCCAAGAATATCATCTGTGGTCATCTGACCAAAGGACAGTATGGCCGTGTGAGTGCTTTGGAGACTTCCAAGCTAGTCTGGGACTGGCTCTCCAAGGTCAACAAAGGCGTCTCCACCCAGAGAGATCAGAGAATCAGTGTCCTTCGCAACCTCTTCAACCGCTTCAAGAGAAATGACAATGAGAATGTCCAACTCATGTTTGATCGACTCACTGACATCACAAATGAGCTTCAAGCCCTCGACGCCACTGAGATCACCAAGCATGAAGTCGTCAAGACACTCCTGAGATCACTTGACAGTTCATTTGACACCCTAGCCCTAATGATTCAAGAACGTCCTGATTTCAAGACACTCGATCCGTCTGACATACTTGAGAGGCTCAACACACACGAATTTCAGCTTTCTGAGAAAAGAGACATCTACGGTCCCAACTATGGCGAACTCGTGCCTTGAAGGCAAAAGCTGTCTCCTCATCTGAAGGAGAATCTGACAGCAGTTCTGATGATCCTGAAGACATTGGAAAGGAGCTTGCTATGCTTGTGAAGAAGTTCCAAAAATTCACCAAGAAGAAAGGCTTCAGAAAGTCTTCACGATCAAGCTCAAGGAATGATGAAGCTTCTGCTCATGACTACAAGAAGAGAACATGTCACAAGTGCAATAAACCTGGCCACTACATCTCTGAGTGTCCACAGTGGGACAATGAGAACAACAAGAAGAAGAAGAGCAAGGAGTATGACTCTGACGACAAGAAGAAGAAGAAATACTCAAAGTCTTCTTCCAAGTCTTCCTCAAAGTCTTCATCACACAAGAAGAGCTCATATGGCAAGGCACGTGCGTTTGTTGGCAAGGAAATGGATTCTGAGGAGGAGTCTGCTTCTGAGGAGGCGGAGGTGGAGTCTGAGGAGGAGTCCGATTCTGGCATTGCGAGTCTGGCTACAGCATACGTTGCCAAGTCCATCTTCAACACTGAAGACAATGACTTCATCACCGACACCGATGCAAATGACAAGGACTACTCCGCTCCTTCCTACTGCTTCATGGCACGCGGTGCCAAGGTAAACACACGCACTACTCACTATCAAACATCTAGTGACGATGACTCTGATTGTGATTCCAAACCTAGCTACAAAACACTTGCTAAAATTGCAACTGAATAACAGAAAGCTATGGAACACATTCAAAAACTGTTAGACAAAAGCGATGATCTGTTAGACGCTGAAATGACTCGATCTCAGTCCTTAATTGAAGACATAAAAAATCTTCATGTTAAGTATGAGGAACTTGAAAGTCGTCATGAAACGCTCTCAACAACTCATGAAAGACTTTCCTATGATTATCTTCAAAGGAAGCAAGATCTTGAGAAATTGAGAGCGGCTCATGAAGATCTTCAAAAGGAAAACGAGTCGCTTCGCGCCAAACAGATCAGTTCAGCTCAGGAAGGATTTGAACCACCATGTCTTAAATGCATTGAGCATGATAACGCTACTTCTGTTGCTGAATGTTCTACTGCTGCTACTGTTGCAATATCTTCAACTGTTGATATGGTAGCTAACCCCTCTGCTGAGGATACCACTGCTATTGCTGATGAGAATGCTCGGTTGAAGACACTGCTTGAAACAGAGATGTACAAAAGTCTCAAAGGGCATCAGACACTATGTGATGTCCTCAAAAGGCAGATCCTAAACCGAAACCCTAGGAAAGAGGGTGTTGGGTTCGAAAAGAAAATGAATGCCGATGGCTCTTACTAGAAACCTGAGCAGTACCCCAAAACCACATGGGTTGCTGCAAAGGAACCTTTAGCGGATCCATCCACCCTATCTGGCTTCACTTGTGCTAATCCCATTGTTATTGATGAATCCTTTGATGCAAACTACAAACTATTTAAAAATCAGAATGGTGAAGTGTTTGCCAGGTATATTGGTACTAACTGCAGGAATGGACCGCCTATGAAGAAGATCTGGGTGCCGAAAAGGTGTTTGGAGAATCTTCCTGTGAATGTCATCATGACACCACATGTGAAGAAGACAAACCCCAGACCACAGGCCTCATACGGTCCAAAGGCTTCATACAGACAGAGGACTCACTTGAGTCGCACTAACGCAAATGTTTTGCAGGGAAGCCATACTCAAGCCTATGAATATGAGCGCGGTTCATCAAACCGCCATGTTCATAAGACCAAGAACTATTCTGCTTATTCTTATGAGTACTATTGTCCACCTGCAAGACTTTTTGCTAGGGCTCCAAAGCCAAAGTTCTCAGATGCTGCACTTAGACTCATTGCTTCAAAGCCACCCTTGAAGATGTGGGTGGCTAAGAAAGCTTAACTCTCTTTTGCAGGGAAAGGTCTCCAGCAGAAAACCAAAATCATCTGACGCTATTGCTGGGGACCTTAAACATCTTGTAGGGCGCAAGATCAAATGCCCAAATGGTCTTATTATGTACTTTGTTCCCGAGTCGCTTGCTTCTTGCCCCATCAGTCCGAATCTCGATCTAAGTTTTCATAATCCACTGGCTCATCAAATGTTTTTGCTTCACAATTCTCTTCGTGAAGCCTATCCCCCTAACTGCACTGTAGGGTACGACACCAGCTGCTTCAGAATGGATTATTGATAGTGGGTGTACCAATCACATGATTGGCAAGCGAAACCTTCTTATGGACTCAACCTTACGTCCATCTGACAAAAGTCACATCACATTTGCTGACACTGGTAAAAGTAAGGTATTGGGTCTAGGTAGAGTTGCAATCTCAAAGGATCAACACATGGATAAAGTCATGCTTGTTGAATCCCTTGGTTTCAACTTAATGTCTGTCTCAATGCTTTGCGATTTAAACATGATTGTGATGTTTGGAAAATATCGTTGCCTTGTTCTAATGAAATCTGACAAGTCTCTAGTGTTTGAAGGGTATCGGAAAGATGATTTGTACGTGGTAGATTTCTCAGCAGGACCACAGCTTGCCGTGTGTCTTCTAGCAAAAGCTTCTGAATGCTGGCTCTGGCATCGGAGGCTAGGGCATGCTGGCATGAGGAACCTGCACACCCTTGCAAGGAAGAAGCATGTCATAGGCATCGAGGACGTCAAGTTCAAGAAAGATCACTTATGCGGTGCCTGTGAAGCAGGAAAGATGACAAGGGCCAAGCATCCCTCGAAGACAATCATGACAACGACTCAACCCTTCGAACTGCTCCACATGGATCTTTTCGGTCCCACTCATTACTCAACTCTTATTACTACTGCTTGTCTCTATGGCTTTGTCATTGTTGATGATTATTCTAGATATACTTGGGTGCATATAATCCTCTACAAGACTGAAGTGCAGGATGTCTTCAGACGCTTCGCCAATTGAGCAATGAACAACTATGGCGCCAAGATAAAACACATCAGAAGTGACAATGGCACTGAATTCAAGAACACTGGCCTAGATACATATCTTGATACTTTGGGCATCACACATGAATTCTCAGCTCCATACACGCCACAGCAGAATGGCGTCGTCGAACGCAAGAACAGAACACTTATTGAGATGGCCCGAACGATGCTTGATGAATACAAGACTCCAAGAAAGTTCTGGCCTGAAGCCATTGATACTGCATGCCATATAATGAACCGTGTTTATCTTCACAAGCTTCTGAACAAGACATCCTATGAGCTCCTTACTGACAAGAAGCCAAATGTTAGTTACTTTAGAGTATTTGGCGCCAGGTGCTGGATCAAGGATCCACATCACACTTCAAAATTTGCACCAAAAGCACATGAGGGTTTTATGCTTGGATATGAAAAGGATTCGCACTCCTACAGAGTCTTCAACCTCTTTCACTATAAAGTGGTAGAAACAGTGGATGTGCGGTTTGATGAGACGAACGGCTCACAAAGAGAGCACCTGCCAAATGTGCTAGATGAAGTTCCATCTAGTGAATCAATCAAACTTATGGGAACTGGAGAAATCATACCGTCTGAAGCTCAGCCTGAAGAGGAACTTATCATCTCCGCACCTGATCAACCTGAAGACAATGCTCAGCCTGAAGACAATCCCTCTAATGATGACAATGATCAGCAAGAGCAAAATCTTCGTCCTGTACATCCTCGTGTTGCAAATGAAGTACAGATTGAGAGAATAATTGATAGCATCAATGCACCAGGTCCACTCACTCGTTCAAGGGAAACACAGCTAGCAAATTTCTGTGGGCACTTCGCATTTGTCTCAATGTCTGAACCCAAGAAAGTTGAAGAAGCCTTCTTGGAACCTGAATGGAGTCAAGCTATGCAAGAAGAGCTTCAGCAGTTTGAGCTGAATAATGTATGGGAACTGGTTAGGTGTCCTGATCCTCGCAAGCACAATATAATAGGCACCAAATGGATATATCACAACAAGCAAGATGAGCATGGTCAAGTTGTCAGAAACAAAGCTCGTCTCGTTGCTCAAGGGTACACTCAAGTTGAAGGGATTGACTTCGATGAAACATTTGCTCCTGTGGCTAGACTTGAAGCTATACGCATACTGCTGGCCTATGCAAATCATCATAATATTCTTCTGTATCAAATGGATGTGAAGAGTGCCTTTCTCAATGGCAAGATTGAAGAAGAAGTGTATGTTGCACAACCGCCTGGTTTTGAAGATCCAAAACATCCTGACATGGTGTACAAGCTCAACAAGGCACTGTATGGCCACAAACAAGCCCCTCGGGCTTGGTATGACACACTCAAATACTTCTTGAAGAGCAAAGGCTTCACACCTGGTTCCCTCGACCCCACTCTCTTCACGAAGACATATGATGGTGAACTGTTTGTGTGCCAAATATATGTGGATGACATTATCTTCGGCTGCACCAATCAGAAATACACTGACGAGTTTGGATATATGATGCAAGAGCAATATCAGATGTCCATGATGGGTGAGCTGAAGTTCTTACTTGGTCTTCAAATACGTCAACAACGCAACGAAATCTTCATATCTCAAGAGAAGTATCTCAAAGATTGCCTGAAGAAATTTGGGATGCAAGACTGCAAAGGCTTCACGACTCCAATGCCAGCCAAACATCATCTGGGTCCCGACGACAATGGTAAAGAGTTCGATCAAAAGGTATACCACTCCATGATTGGGTCTTTACTTTATCTATGTGCATCTAGGCCAGATATTATGCTTAGTGTTTGCATGTGTGCTTGGTTCCAAGCGGCACCAAAGGAATCTCATCACTTAGTTGTGAAGCGAATTCTTCGATATTTGGCTCACACCCCAACATTAGGATTATGGTATCCCAAGGGCTCAGAGTTTGATCTGGTTGGATTCTCGGATGCTGATTATGCTGGTGACAAAGTGGATCACAAGTCTACATCAGGCACATGTCATTTTCTGGGACGATCACTTGTATGTTGGTCTTCAAAGAAGCAGAACTGTGTATCTCTCTCCACTTCTGAATCTGAATACATTGCTGTTGGATCTTGTTGCGCTCAGCTTCTATGGATGAAGCAAACACTCAAAGACTATGGCATTCATCTGAAGCAAGTGCCACTCTATTGCGACAACGAAAGCGCCATCAAGATTGCCAACAACCCAGTTCAGCACTCGAAGACAAAGCACATTGAAATTCGTCATCACTTTCTCAGAGATCATGTTGTGAAGGAAGACATTGACATAATACACGTCAACACTGAAGAGCAATTGGCAGATATCTTCACCAAGCCCTTGGATGAGAAGAGGTTTTGCAAGTTACGATGTGAGCTAAATATCTTGGAATCCTCATGTAACGCCCTCGATGCGGCTATAGCTCCCACGTGTCGAGGCATGACTTAGAGACATAACCGCATTGAAAGCAATGTCACAAGTTAGGCAATCTTCACAACATCCCATGTAATGTAGATAATAAAAGGGGAGATACATAGTTGGCTTACACTCGCCACGTCAATCAAAGTACATAAATAGCATTACAACATTCAAACACTCATGGCCCGACTACGGCGTCAAAATGAAAGATAAACCCAACATGCGACACGGTCCCGATCACCTCAACTGGGCAGCACTACTGATCATCAGGGAAAGACACGTAGTAACGGCGTGAGTCCTCGTCGAACTGCCACTTGAGCTCAAGCGCGTCATCTGGAACGGAATCATCAGGCCCTGCATCTGGTTTGGAAGTATTCTGTGAGCCACAGGGACTCAGCAATCTCGCACCCTCGCGATCAAGACTATTTAAGCTTATAGGTAAGGGCAAGGTAAAATATGTGGAGGTGCAGCAAGCGACTAGCATATATGGTGGCTAACCTGTTCGCAAGAGAGAGCGAGAAGAGAAGGCAAAGCGCGAATGAGTAACTAGAAAACATCCTGCGGCAAGCATTACTCCAACACCGTGTTCGCTTCCCGGACTCCACCGAGAAGAGACCATCACGGTAACTCACACAGTTGATTCATTTTAATTAAGTTAAGGTTCAAGTTATCTACAACCGGACATTAACAAATTCCCATCTGCCCATAACCGCGGGCACGGCTTTCGAAAGTTCAAATCCCTGCAGGGGAGTCCCAACTTAGCCCATGACAAGCTCTCACGGTCAACGAAGGAATAGACCTTCTCCCGAGACATTCTGATCAGACTCGGTATCCCGGTTCTACAAGACACTTCGACAAGTTAAAACAAATCCAGCAACACTGCCCGAATGTGCTGACAAATCCCGATAGGAGCTGCACATATCTCGTTCTCAGGGCACACTCAGATTGTCTTAACTTCCGGTAGGCCAGCCCAGAGTTGCCCCTGGTGGCCACCGGTGGCTGACGAGTTGGACCAACACTCAGAGGAGCACTGGCCCGGGGGGGTTTAAAATAAGATGACCCTCGGGCTCCGAAAACCCAAGGGAAAAAGGGCTAGGTGGAAAATGGTAAAACCAAGGTTGGGCATTGCTGGAAAAGCTCTAATCAAGGCGAACTATCAAGGGGTTCCCATTATCACCCAACCAACCGCGTAAGGAACGCAAAAATCCGGGAACATAACACCGATATGACGGAAACTAGGCCGGCAAGAGTGGAACAAAACACTAGGAGAGAGGCCAAGCCTTCCACCCTTTTCCAAGTATATAGATGCATTAAGATAACATGGCAATATAATGATATCCCAACAAGTAAATAATGTTCCAACAAGGAACAGTCTCCAATCTTCACCTGCAACTAGTAACGCTATAAGAGGGGCTGAGCAAAGCGGTAACATAGCCAATCAACGGTTTGCTAGGACAAGGTGGGTTAGAGGTTTGACATGGCAATTTAGGAGGCATGATAAGCAAGTGGTAGGCATCATAGCATAGGCATAGCAAAAGAGCGAGCATCTAGCAAAGCAAAGATAGTAGTGATTTCGAGGGTATGATCATCTTGCCTGCAAAGTTGTCAGAGTTGACTGGATCCTCGAAAGCAAACTCAACAGACTCCTCGTTAGTGAACTCGTCTCCCAGCTCTACCCAAACAAGACAAACAAGCAAACGGAGCACAATCAACCACGTGCAAACTCAAACGACATGATGCAAACATGGTATGCTATGCGGGATGCAATATGGGATGCATATGCAAGATTTGACAAGGAATGCATGAACCTGGCCTCAACTTGGAAAACCAAGTGTGCCACTGGAAAGATGAGATGAAACCGCTTGAAAACGATATAAAGAACGCCGGAATCGGAGTTACGGTTTGGAAATGGCAAGCAATTCAAATATGACCACGTTCTGCGATTTACAGCAAGTAGCCATCTAAATGCAACAAGATGAACATGCTACAGCACCCAAACATGGCATCAAAATACATGGCAGGGATCCATTCATGATGATTAACAAAAGACTAGCACTGAGCTACGTCCAATTCATCCATTAACAGGTTCAAACAAGCATGGCAAAAATGCATTTGGCAAACAGATCTCAGACTTAATGAAATTAACACTTGTCTGGAATTTTAGATCATATAGCACTCTTTGGATCATGAAAACTATATGTTACAGGACCTGAACATGGCAAAGTAAAGCATTGAATGGAGCTACTCAAAGAGCTTAACAAAAGTCCCTTAGTGACCTTGAGCCAAAAGGGATCAGAAAATACATTTGCAAGCATGTGAACATGGCAAAAACATAATCAGTTCTCAGACTTTGTGAAAACTGGAGCATGCTGAAACAGATATCAAGTAGGCATGTTTATGAGCTCGATGCACTCACTACAGAGCAAGTCATGACAATATAAGCATACACCCATCAAGAATACACAAAATACAAGCTAGACATGGCAAGAATAATAACATAGCATGTACGGATCAACTACAACATCCTCGGCAAAATTGCTAACAAGTAGACAATCTGTCCAGATTCACGAAATGACAAAAGTAGAGCTCGATTGACTCAAGCTAGGGTGCCCCATAATTGCAAACAAAGACATGGATGGATAGAGCACTACAAGATTAACAAAACATCCTTACTGATCATCCTCAAAAGAGGCACGGATCACTAGGAAACAACATGAACATATGGCATATTGAGATAAACAGCTCATGGACTTAGTGGAAATGCTAAGTCCCTGAAATCAGCATTAACGAATGCACCACTTTGCAAGCTTGTGATAGTCAACACACACATCACAAAAATACATGGGTTGCACCCCTGGATAGATGGCAAAACATATAACAAAACTCATGTAGAGCTCAAGGGCATATCATGCATACAATAATCATGGAAAAAGACAAATATCTAAATGGAGCAGCAGATCTGACAATTATCTCAAATAGCATCCTTCTAACAGCATTTCGGGCATCAAGATGAACTCAAATGAAAATGATGCAATGAGATGAAATGATGTGCTCTCTGAGATGAACATTTTGATATGCTATCTGCCCAAAACGAAGCTACGGATGAGGAGTTACGATGCGATGAACATAGCCAAAATATTAGGGTTCGGGGATAAAAAGTCAACCGGGCCAAGTCTCAGATCCAGATCCGGCGGCACACGGATCGAGGTTGGCCGGAAATGTCGACTGGGATCGCCGGAGTTGCGAGGAAGGCGGCGGGGAGATGCTCCCGGGCCGGATCTCGCCGGATCCGGCCGCCAGGGAGCCGGAGTGGCGGCGGGCGAGGTCGGAGTTGCCGCCGGCGGACGGGGCGGCGCGCGAAGCTTCGGTGGCGCGCGGCGCCGGCGAGGGTTGGTGGCGGCGGCGGCGATCACCGGTGGCGGCACGGAGGGAGAGGCGGCGGGCGCGGCCGGCTGGAGCGGCGGCGGGGAACGGGCCGCGCGGGGGCCCGGTTCGGGCTCGCCCGGGCTGCGGCGGGAGGCGGACAGCGGCGCCACGTGGCGGATCCCGGTTGGGCGGCGGTGGCGGCGGACGTTGTCCGGCGCCAGCGGACACGTCCGGCGTGCGGAGAGAAGCGGGGCTAGGGTTTCGGGGAAGAAGGAGATCCGGATTTCGGAGGGGGTCTTTAAATGGTGGTAGAGGGAGCTAGGATTGTCCAAAAGAGGTGTGGTTTTTGGCCACGTGATCGTGATCGAACGCTCTAGATGATGGAGAGGGTATTGGTGGGTTTTGGGCCAAAATGGAGGGGTGTTGGGTTGCAACACATACGAGGCCTTTTCGGTCCCTCGGTTAACCGTTGGAGCATCAAACGAAGTCCAAATGGTACGAAACTTGACAGGCGGTCTACCGGTAGTAAACCAAGGCCGCTTGGCAAGTCTCGGTCCAATCCGGAAATGTTTAATCCCCACACACGAAAGAAAGGTAGAAATGACCACCGGAGGAGAACGGAACGCCGGAATGCAAAACGGACAACGGGGAAAATGCTCGGATGCATGAGATGAACACGTATGCAAATGCAATGCACATTATGAAATGGTATGAGATGCATGACAACGATAACAACACACGGAGACAAAAACCCGAACCCGAGAAAATAAAATAACTTAACGCCGGAAACGGCAAGAGTTGGAGTACATATTGGGAAAATCATATCCGGGGTGTTACAACACTCCACCACTACGAAAGGATCTCGTCCCGAGATCTAGGACTGAAAGAACGCCGGGTACTCAGAACGGAGGTGATCCTCGCGTTCCCAGGTAGCTTCACGGTCGGAATAGTGTGACCACTTGACTTTGAGGAATTTGATTGACTTGTTGCGAGTCTTGCGTTCAGTCTCTTCAAGAATAGCAACGGGGTGCTCATGATAAGAGAGATCTTCTTGGAGCTCAATGTCCTCGAAGTTGACGGTGCGGTCAGGAGTCTTGAAGCACTTTCGGAGCTGAGAGACATGGAACACGTCATGAACATTTGCAAATTTTGAAGGAAGCTCGAGTTGATAGGCGAGATCGCCTCTCTTGCTGACGATGTTGAAAGGTCCCACATATCTAGGGGCAAGCTTCCCTTTGATACCGAAGCGACGAGTACCTTTCATAGGAGAGACACGGAGGTAAACATGATCTCCGATCTCGAAAGCCAAATCACGGTGCTTATTATCATAGTAGCTCTTCTGGCGGGATTGGGCTGCTTTGAGGTTATCTCGAATGACTTTGCACATTTCCTCTGCCTCTGTGATTAAGTCATTTCCCAAAAGTTGACGTTCACCGGTTTCAGACCAGTTGAGAGGGGTACGACACTTCCTGCCATACAAAATTTCAAATGGGGCCTTGCCTGAACTTGCTTGAAAACTGTTGTTGTAGGAGAATTCAGCATAAGGAAGACAATCCTCCCACTTCATGCCGAAGGAGATCACACAATCCCTGAGCATATCTTCAAGAATCTGGTTGACACGCTCGACTTAACCTCTAGTTTAAGGATGGAAAGCTGTGCTGAAGCGGATGTTGGTGCCCATGGCCTTCTGAAAAGAATCCCAAAACTTGGAGGTAAAGATGCTGCCACGGTCTGAAGAGATCACTTGTGGAATACCGTGCAGAGAGACAATTCGAGAGGTATAGAGTTCCGCCAATTGAGCTGCAGTGATTGACTCTTTGATAGGCAGAAAGTGAGCCACTTTAGTGAGTTTGTCGATGACAACGAATATAGCATCATTGCCACGCTTGGACTTTGGAAACCCAGTCACGAAGTCCATCTCAATGTGGTCAAACTTCCATTCTGGAATGGCAAGAGGTTGGAGGAGACCAGCTGGCCTTTGGTGTTCTGCCTTCACTCTTCTGCAGACATCACATTCATTCACGAACTGAGCAATCTCGCGCTTCATTCGAGTCCACCAATAAGCCTGCTTGAGGTCCTGATACATCTTCGTGCTCCCAGGGTGGATGGAGAGGAGAGAATTGTGAGCCTCGTTCATGATCACTTTACGAAGGTCACCTTTGGGCACAACAATACGATCCTCGAAGAAGAGAGTATCCTTGTCATCAAGGCGGTAGCACTTGTACTTGGGTTGACTCTTGGCAATCCCAATCTTCACCTTTTTCACCATAGCATCAAGAAGCTGGGCTTGGCGAATCTGGTCTTCCAAGGTAGGAGAGACTTGAAGGTTGGCGAGGAAACCTTGAGGAACAACTTGCAGATTAAGTTTGCGGAAAGCTTCACAAAGCTCGGGTTGATAAGGCTTGAGAATCAGACTGTTGCAATAAGCCTTCCTGCTCAATGCGTCAGCAATCACATTGGCCTTGCCTGGAGTATACTCGATACTCGGATTATACTCTTGAATCATTTCGACCATCGAGTCTGCCTGAGGTTGAGATTAGGCTGAGTGAAGATGTACTTGAGACTCTTGTGGTCAGTGAAAATGTCCACTTTTCTTCCCAATAAGAGATGTCTCCAAGTCAAAAGAGCATGCACAACTGCCGCCAACTCAAGATCATGAGTGGGGTAGTTCTTCTCCTTGGGCTTCAACTGGCGAGAGGTATAAGCCACAACTTTCTTCTCTTGCATCAACACTGCGCCAAGACCTTGGAGAGAGGCATCGCAAAAGACCTCGTACGGCTTGGATTCATCAGGAGGAGTCAGAACTGGAGTAGTGACCAATTTCTCTTTCAAAGTGTTGAAAGCAATGTCACACTCCGGAGACCAAACGTACTTGACGTGCTTCTGGAGAAGATTTGAGAGAGGCTTCGCGATCTTAGAAAAGTTTTCAATGAATCTTCGACAATAGCTTGCGAGACCGAGGAAGCTACGGAGTTGCTTCACGTTCTGAGGTGGTTCCCAATTCACAATTGCAGACACCTTCTCAGGATTCACCGCAATGCCCTTGGCAGAGATGATATGACCAAGATAAAGAACCTCATCGAGCCAAAATTCGCACTTGGAGAACTTGGCGTAGAACTTGTGTTCCCTGAGCTTATCGAGTACCAAACGCAAGTGCTTGGCATGATCTTCCTTGTTCTTCGAAAAGACCAGAATGTCGTCGAGATAGACCAAAACGAAGTCATTGGTGTAGGCGTTGAAGATGAAGTTCATCATGCGAGAGAAAGTCGGAGGAGCGTTGACGAGGCCAAAAGACATGACAGTGTATTCATATGAACCAAAGCTTGTCCTGAAAGCCGTCTTGGGAATATCTTGCTCACGGATTCGAATCTGATGATAACCCATACGGAGATCAAGCTTGGAGAATACTTGGGCACCTTTGAGTTGTTCGAACAGCTCGTTGATGTTGGGAAGTGGGTATTTGTTCCTGATGGTCTTCTTGTTCAATGGACGGTAATCAACACAAAGTCGATCCGTTCCATCCTTCTTCTTCACAAAAAGAACACCACAACCCCACGGAGAAGAACTAGGTCGGATGAGACCCATTCTCTCTTGAACATCGAGTTGCTTCTTCAGCTCCTTCAACTCTTCAGGTCCGAGCTTGTAAGGACGCTTGCACACAGGTTCCGTGCCGGGCTCAAGATCAATGACGAATTCAACTGGCTGGTGCAGAGGCATTCCTGGAAGCTCTTCTGGAAAGACATCTTGATATTCGCAAATGACTGGAATTTGCGAGATAGCATCCAGTTCACCCTTCTCATTGAGAGAAAATAGACGGATGGTATTATCCCGAGCGGCAAAGACAATTACATCCTCAGACGAATGAGTCAATTGAATCTGCCTGGCTGCACAATCAAGTTGAGCCTTGTGCTTAGATAGCCAATCCATCCCGAGAATAAAATCAATATCCGAGTTACCAAGGATCATTGGAGAAGCCAGAAACTTGAAATCACCCAACGAGATAGAAATATCCGGAACCTCGTAGTTAGCGAGCAAACATCTACCAGGAGAGACAATTGCTAACGATGTATGCATAACTTGAGAAAACCACCCATGCTTAGATGCAAAAGGTCTCGAGATAAAACAATGCGATGCACCAGTGTCAAAAAGAACTTTTGCAGGAACGTCGTTAATAGGAAGGTTACCCATGATGACATCTGACGAGTCCTCTGCCTGAGCTGCGTTCATCAAGTTGACCTTGGCGTGCTTGGGGTTATGCTTGACCACAACTGTACTTGCCGATCTCACAGGAGGAGGAGGAAGACGCCTCTGATTGAAGTATTTGTTGGCATAGTGACCCTTCTGTTGGCACTTGTTGCACGTGACCTCTGAAAGCGGACGGTGATACGGAGCACTCGATCTTGGAGCTTGAGACGAAGTCTTGTTCTGAAAGCCAGGGTTGGGTGGGTGGGAAGATCCACTGCCACCTTTGCTCTTCTGATACGGCTGACGGAACGGAGGAGGAGGAAGCCAATACTTCTGCTGCTTGGCCACTTGAGTAGAGGAAGAAGGAGTAGTGTCTCTGACTCGCTTCTTGGAAGCATCACACCTCAGTTGAACAGCCTCTTGCTTCAATGCCATGTTGTAGAACTCATCGTACCTCAAGGGCTCAAAGAGAACAAGAGCTAGCTGAATTTCTTCTCTGAGACCACCCCTGAACTGGTATATCATGCTCTTCTCATCAGGGACGTCCTGCTTAGCAAAGCGGGCGAGCTTATGAAACAACTTGTTGTAGTCATAGACAGACAAAGAGCCTTGCTTCAGGTTGCGGAATTCCTCACGCTTGCTTTCAACCACGCTCTGAGGAATATGATGAGCTTTGAAGTCTTGACGGAATTCATCCCAGGTAATCACACGGCCTCCTCTGGAATCCTTGTACTGCTGGAACCATTCCGCAGCTTGGTCTTTGAGCTGGAAGGAAGCGAACTTGACGAAGTCCTCAGGCCTGACGTTACTGCACTCGAAATGCTTGCACAGATCCACGAGCCAATCGTCAGCATCAGTTGCCTCAACACAATTGCTGAAAGTCTTTGGCCCGTTAGCAAGGAACTGGTTGAGTGTAGCAAAGTGATTCTGATTGTTGCCTTGGTTGCCTTGGTTCGCTTGATTGCGCTCTTGAAGAATTTGCATGATCAACTGTGTGTTTGCATTGGTTGCGGCCATCACAGCTTGCCATGCCTCCGGAGGAGGTGGAGGTGGTGGCGGATCCTGATTCTGATTCTGATTGGTGCTCTTAGCGGGAGCCATCCTGAAGAGGGTGACAACCGTTAGCACATTGACAGATAAAATGAAGCTGAATCAAACGGGTTGAAATTGCAACATATAGTCTTCACATCCGAACATAAGAACGAATGCATTCCACTTGAAATGGTCACATATCCATAAATTGAGAAGCCACTTAGAATTTAGGTAGAGAAATAAATCAACAAGGTACGGATCAAGAACGAATACTCGGTAAGAAATCCCAATCTCAAACCAAATATCCGTGGAAGAAGAACTAGAGCTACAAGAATTCCCACCTATGAAACTCCCGAACCTTTCCGGTTATGCAATCAGGTGTTGGGGATACAGGGGAAGCATAATATCTCACCCAAATCTAGCAAATCCTACATCCAGCTGTATCCATCCTTCAACACATAACCGAGAAAAACTTCGGAAACCATCTACCTCAACCTTCGAAAAGCATCCGTTATACAAGTTATGGCGATACTCCCGAACTCCCGCCCCAGTACTGGGTGGCGTCGAGGTTATCTCACCAACGAACTGCATAAAAGAGATTTTCGATGTCGGCGTACTAAACTCAGGTATTCCAGAACTGCAACGATAAAATTGTGACGACAACACCTCGGAGCTCAACTCCCCGGGACACTGCCACAACCCCTAAAGACAGGAGGCACCAAGAACAATGTTCTCGTCACAAAACCATCGGAACGATTCCAAGATACCCGCGTGATCCTAAATTTTTTTAGTGAAATTTGAGAAGAGAAGAGTCAAAACTCTACGTCAGGATGCCTTACCAGAGCGATGAGGAGACTGGGGAGTAAAAAGAATTCCTAAACTCTCCGATATATAATTCCTAAATGACTCAAAACATTTTTCTAGACTCAACTCGGCCGCTAATAACGATCAAGCAATGGGGCTCCTAAGGTCGGGGAAGGCTCTGATTACCAACTTGTAACGCCCTCGATGCGGCTATAGCTCCCACGTGTCGAGGCACGACTTAGAGGCATAACCGCATTGAAAGCAATGTCGCAAGTTAGGCAATCTTCACAACATCCCATGTAATATGGATAATAAAAGGGGATATACATAGTTGGCTTACACTCGCCACGTCAATCAAAGTACAGAAATAGCATTACAACATTCAAACACTCATGGCCCGACTACGGCGCCAAAATAAAAGATAAACCCAACATGCGACACGGTCCCGATCACCCCAACTGGGCACCACTACTGATCATCAGGGAAAGACACGTAGTAACGGCGTGAGTCCTCGTCGAACTCCCACTTGAGCTCAAGCGCGTCATCTGGAACGGAATCATCAGGCCCTGCATCTGGTTTGGAAGTAATCTGTGAGCCACAGGGACTCAGCAATCTCGCACCCTCGCGATCAAGACTATTTAAGCTTATAGGTAAGGCAAGGTAAATATGTGGAGCTGCAGCAAGCGACTAGCATATATGGTGGCTAACCTGTTTGCAAAAGAGAGCGAGAAGAGAAGGCAAAGCGCGAACGAGTAACTAGAGACAACCTGCGGCAAGCATTACTCCAACACCGTGTTCACTTCCCGGACTCCGCCGAGAAGAGACCATCACGGTAACTCACACAGTTGATTCATTTTAATTAAGTTAAGGTTCAAGTTATCTACAACCGGACATTAACAAATTCCCATCTGCCCATAACCGCGGGCACGGCTTTCGAAAGTTCAAATCCCTGCAGGGGAGTCCCAACTTAGCCCATGACAAGCTCTCACGGTCAACGAAGGAATAGACCTTCTCCCGAGACATTCCGATCAGACTCGGTATCCCGGTTCTACAAGACACTTCGACAAGTTAAAACAAATCCAGCAACACCGCCCGAATGTGCCGACAAATCCCGATAGGAGCTGCACATATCTCGTTCTCAGGGCACACTCAGATTGTCTTAACTTCCGGTAGGCCAGCCCAGAGTTGCCCCTGGTGGCCACCGGCGGCTGACGAGTTGGACCAACACTCAGAGGAGCACTGGCCCGGGGGGGGGTTAAAATAAGATGACCCTCGGGCTCCGGAAACCCAAGGGAAAAAGAGGCTAGGTGGCAAATGGTAAAACCAAGGTTGGGCATTGCTGGAAAAGCTTTAATCAAGGCGAACTATCAAGGGGTTCCCATTATCACCCAACCGCGTAAGGAACGCAAAATCCGGGAACATAACACCGATATGACGGAAACTAGGGCGGCAAGAGTGGAACAAAACACTAGGCGAGAGGCCGAGCCTTCCACCCTTTACCAAGTATATAGATGCATTAAGATAACAAGGCAATATAATGATATCCCAACAAGTAAATAATGTTCCAACAAGGAACGGTCTCCAATCTTCACCTGCAACTAGCAACGCTATAAGAGGGGCTGAGCAAAGCGGTAACATAGCCAATCAACGGTTTGCTAGGAGATGGTGGGTTAGAGGTTTGACATGGCAATTTGGGAGGCATGATAAGCAAGTGGTAGGCATCGTAGCATAGGCATAGCAAAAGAGCGAGCATCTAGCAAAGCAAAGATAGTAGTGATTTCGAGGGTATGATCATCTTGCCTGCAAAGTTGTCAGAGTTGACTGGATCCTCGAAAGCAAACTCAACGGGCTCCTCATTAGTGAACTCGTCTCCCGGCTCTACCCAAATAAGACAAACAAGCAACAAGGACACAATCAACCACGTGCAAACTCAAACAACATGATGCAAACATGGTATGCTATGCGGGATGCAATATGGGATGCATATGCAAGATTTGACAAGGAATGCATGAACCTGGCCTCAACTTGGAAATCCAAGTGTGCCACTGGAAAGATGAGATGAAATCGCTTGAAAACGATATAAAGAACGCCGGAATCGGAGTTACGGTTTGGAAATGGCAAGCAATTCAAATATGACCACGTTCTGCGGTTTACAGCAAGTAGCCATCTAAATGCAACAAGATGAACATGCTACAGCACCCAAAAATGGCATCAAAATACATGGCAGGGATCCATTCATGATGCTTAACAAAAGACTAGCACTGAGCTACGGCCAATTCATCCATTAACAGGTTCAAACAAGCATGGCAAAAATGCATTTGGTAAACAGATTTCAGACTTAGTGAAATTAACACTTGTCTGGAATTTCAGATCAGATAGCACACTTTGGAGCATGAAAACTATATGCTACAGGACCTGAACATGGCAAAGTAAAGCATGGCATGGAGCTACTCAAAGAGCTTAACAAAAGTCCCTTAGTGACCTTGAGCCAAAAGGGATCAGAAAATACATTTGCAAGCATGTGAACATGGCAAAAACATAATCAGTTCTCAGACTTAGTGAAAACTGGAGCATGCTGAAACAGATATCAAGTAGGCATGTTTACGAGCTCGATGCACTCACTACAGAGCAAGTCATGACAATCTAAGCATACACCCATCAAGAATACACAAAATACAAGCTAGACATGGCAAGAACAATAACATAGCATGCACGGATCAACTACAACATCCTCGGCAAAATTGCTAACAAGTAGACAATCTGCCCAGATTCACGAAATGACAAAAGTAGAGCTCGATTGACTCAAGCTAGGGTGCTCCATAATTGCAAACAAAGACATGGATGGATAGAGCACTACAAGATTAACAAAACATCCTTACTGATCATCCTCAAAAGAGGCACGGATCACTAGGAAACAACATGAACATATGGCATATTGAGATAAACAGTCAAGGACTTAGTGGAAATGCTAAGTCCCTGAAATCAGCATTAACGAATGCACCACTTTGCAAGCTTGTGCTAGTCACCACACACATCACAAAAATACATGGGTTGCACCTCTGGATAGATGGCAAAACATATAACAAAACTCATGTAGAGCTCAGGGGCATATCATGCACACAATAATCATGGCAAAAATGACAAATATCTAATTGGAGCAGCAGATCTGACAATTATCTCAAATAGCATTCTTCTAACAGCATTTCGGGCATCAAGATGAACTCAAATGAAAATGATGCAATGAGATGAAATGATGTGCTCTCTGAGACGAACATTTTGATATGCTATATGCCCAAAACGGAGCTACGGATGAGGAGTTACGATGCGATGAACATAGCAAAATATTAGGGTTTCGGGCAAAAAGTCAACCGGGCCAAGTCTCAGATCCAGATCCGGCGGCACGCGGATCGAGGTTGGCCGGAAATGTCGACTGGGATCGCCGGAGTTGCGAGGAAGGCGGCGGGGAGACGCTCCCGGGCCGGATCTCGCCGGATCCGGCCGCCAGGGAGCCGGAGTGGGCGGCGGGCGAGGTCGGAGTTGCCGCCGGCGGACGGGGCGGCACGCGAAGTTTGGTGGCGCGCGGCGCCGGCGAGGGTTGGTGGCGGAGGCGGCGATCACCGGTGGCGGCACGGAGGGAGAGGCGGCGGGCGCGGCCGGCTGGAGCGGCGGCGGGGAACGGGCCGCGCGGGGGCCCGGTTCGGGCTCGCCCGGGCTGCGGCGGGAGGCGGACAGCGGCGCCACGTGGCGGATCCCGGTTGGGCGGCGGTGGCGGCGGACGTTGTCCGGCGCCAGCGGACACGTCCGGCGTGCGGAGAGAAGCGGGGCTAGGGTTTCGGGGAAGAAGGAGATCCGGATTTCGGAGGGGGTCTTTATATAGGGTAGAGGGAGCTAGGAGTGTCCAAATGAGGTGCGGTTTTCGGCCACGCGATCGTGATCGAACGCTCTAGATGATGGAGAGGGTTTTGGTGGGTTTTGGGCCAAAATGGAGGGGTGTTGGGCTGCAACACACACGAGGCCTTTTCGGTCCCTCGGTTAACCGTTGGAGCATCAAACGAAGTCCAAATGGTACGAAACTTGACAGGCGGTCTACCGGTAGTAAACCAAGGCCGCTTGGCAAGTCTCGGTCCAATCCGGAAATGTTTAATCCCCACACACGAAAGAAAGGTAGAAATGACCACCGGAGGAGAACGGAAGCGCCGGAATGCAAAACGGACAACGGGGAAAATGCTCGGATGCATGAGATGAACACGTATGCAAATGCAATGCACATTATGAAATGGTATGAGATGCATGACAACGATAACAACACACGGAGACAAAAACCCGAACCCGAGAAAATAAAATAACTTAACGCCGGAAACGGCAAGAGTTGGAGTACATATTGGGTAAATCATATCCGGGGTGTTACAACACTCCACCACTACGAAAGGATCTCGTCCCGAGATCTAGGACTGAAAGAACGCCGGGTACTCAGAACGGAGGTGATCCTCGCGTTCCCAGGTAGCTTCACGGTCGGAATAGTGTGACCACTTGACTTTGAGGAATTTGATTGACTTGTTGCGAGTCTTGCGTTCAGTCTCTTCAAGAATAGCAACGGGGTGCTCACGATAAGAGAGATCTTCTTGGAGCTCAATGTCCTCGAAGTTGACGGTGCGGTCAGGAGTCTTGAAGCACTTTCGGAGCTGAGAGACATGGAACACGTCATGCACATTTGCAAAGTTTGAAGGAAGCTCGAGTTGATAGGCGAGATCGCCTCTCTTGCTGACGATCTTGAAAGGTCCCACGTATCTAGGGGCAAGCTTCCCTTTGATACCGAAGCGACGAGTACCTTTCATTGGAGAGACGCGGAGGTAAACATGATCTCCGATCTCGAAAGCCAAATCACGGTGCTTACTATCATAGTAGCTCTTCTGGCGGGATTGGGCTGCTTTGAGGTTATCTCGAATGACTTTGCACATTTCCTCTGCCTCTGTGATTAAGTCATTTCCCAGAAGTTGACGTTCACCGGTTTCAGACCAGTTGAGAGGGGTACGGCACTTCCTGCCATACAGAATTTCAAATGGGGCCTTGCCCGAACTTGCTTGAAAACTGTTGTTGTAGGAGAATTCAGCATATGGAAGACAATCCTCCCACTTCATGCCGAAGGAGATCACACAAGCCCTGAGCATATCTTCAAGAATCTGGTTGACACGCTCGACTTGACCGCTAGTTTGAGGATGGAAAGCTGTGCTGAAGCGGATGTTGGTGCCCATGGCCTTCTGAAAAGAATCCCAAAACTTGGAGGTAAAGATGCTGCCACGGTCTGAAGAGATCACTTGTGGAATACCGTGCAGAGAGACAATTCGAGAGGTATAGAGTTCCGCCAATTGAGCTGCAGTGATTGACTCTTTGATAGGCAGAAAGTGAGCCACTTTAGTGAGTTTGTCGATGACAACGAATATAGCATCATTGCCACGTTTGGACTTTGGAAACCCAGTCACGAAGTCCATCTCAATGTGGTCAAACTTCCATTCTGGAATGGCAAGAGGTTGGAGGAGACCAGCTGGCCTTTGGTGTTCTGCCTTCACTCTTCTGCAGACATCACATTCATTCACGAACTGAGCAATCTCGCGCTTCATTCGAGTCCACCAATAAGCCTGCTTGAGGTCCTGATACATCTTCGTGCTCCCAGGGTGGATGGAGAGGAGAGAATTGTGAGCCTCGTTCATGATCACTTTACGAAGGTCACCTTTGGGCACAACAATACGATCCTCGAAGAAGAGAGTATCCTTGTCATCAAGGCGGTAGCACTTGTACTTGGGTTGACTCTTGGCAATCCCAATCTTCACCTTTTTCACCATAGCATCAAGAAGCTGAGCTTGGCGAATCTGGTCTTCCAAGGTAGGAGAGACTTGAAGGTTGGCGAGGAAACCTTGAGGAACAACTTGCAGATTAAGTTTGCGGAAAGCTTCACAAAGCTCGGGTTGATAAGGCTTGAGAATCAGACTGTTGCAATAAGCCTTCCTGCTCAATGCGTCAGCAATCACATTGGCCTTGCCTGGAGTATACTCGATACTCGGATTATACTCTTGAATCATTTCGACCCATCGAGTCTGCCTGAGGTTGAGATTAGGCTGAGTGAAGATGTACTTGAGACTCTTGTGGTCAGTGAAGATGTCCACTTTTCTTCCCAATAAGAGATGTCTCCAAGTCAAAAGAGCATGCACAACTGCCGCCAACTCGAGGTCATGAGTGGGGTAGTTCTTCTCATTGGGCTTCAACTGGCGAGAGGTATAAGCCACAACTTTCTTCTCTTGCATCAACACTGCGCCAAGACCTTGGAGAGAGGCATCGCAAAAGACCTCGTACGGTTTGGATTCATCAGGAGGAGTCAGAACTGGAGCAGTGACCAATTTCTCTTTCAAAGTGTTGAAAGCAATGTCACACTCCGGAGACCAAACGTACTTGACGTGCTTCTGGAGAAGATTTGAGAGAGGCTTCGCGATCTTAGAAAAGTTTTCAACGAATCTTCGACAGTAGCTTGCGAGACCGAGGAAGCTACGGAGTTGCTTCACGTTCTGAGGTGGTTCCCAATTCACAATTGCAGACACCTTCTCAGGATTCACCGCAATGCCCTTGGCAGAGATGATATGACCAAGATAAAGAACCTCATCGAGCCAAAATTCGCACTTGGAGAACTTGGCGTAGAACTTGTGTTCCCTGAGCTTATCGAGTACCAAACGCAAGTGCTTGGCATGATCTTCCTTGTTCTTCGAAAAGACCAGAATGTCGTCGAGATAGACCAAAACGAAGTCATTGGTGTAGGCGTTGAAGATGAAGTTCATCATGCGAGAGAAAGTCGGAGGAGCGTTGACGAGGCCAAAAGACATGACAGTGTATTCATATGAACCAAAGCTTGTCCTGAAAGCCGTCTTGGGAATATCTTGCTCACGGATTCGAATCTGATGATAACCCATACGGAGATCAAGCTTGGAGAATACTTGGGCACCTTTGAGTTGTTCGAACAGCTCGTTGATGTTGGGAAGTGGGTATTTGTTCTTGATGGTCTTCTTGTTCAATGGACGGTAATCAACACAAAGTCGGTCCGTTCCATCCTTCTTCTTCACAAAAAGAACACCACAACCCCACGGAGAAGAACTAGGTCGGATGAGACCCATTCTCTCTTGAATATCGAGTTGCTTCTTCAGCTCCTTCAACTCTTCAGGTCCGAGCTTGTAAGGACGCTTGCACACTGGTTCCGTGCCAGGCTCAAGATCGATGACGAATTCAACTGGCCGGTGCGGAGGCATTCCTGGAAGCTCTTCTGGAAAGACGTCTTGATATTCGCAAACGACTGGAATTTGCGAGATAGCATCCAGTTCACCCTTCTCATTGAGAGAAAACAGACGGATGGTATCATCACGAGCGGCAAAGACAATTACATCCTCAGACGAATAGGTCAATTGAATCTGCCTGGCTGCACAATCAAGATGCGCCTTGTGCTTAGAAAGCCAATCCATTCCGAGAATAAGATCAATATCTGAGTTACCAAGAACCACCGGAGAAGAAAGAAACTTGTAATCGCCCAACGTGATAGAGACATCCGGGATGCAATTGTTAGAAGTCATTTGCCTTGCCCGGAGACACAATCTTCAATGGGACAGGAATGCCTTTCGGTCACAAAATCCATGCTTGGCAACAAATGGTGTTGAAATAAAAGAAGCGATGCACTAGTGTCAAAAAGAACTTTAGCTAGAATATCGTTAACAGGAAGGTTACCCATGATGACATCTGACGAGTCCTCTGCCTGAGCTGCATTCATCAAGTTGACCTTGCCGTGCTTGGGTTATGCTTGACCATAGCTGTACTTGCCGATCTCACAGGAGGAGGATGAGGGAGACGCCTCTGGTTGAAGCATTTTGTTGGCATAGTGACCCTTCTGTTGGCACTTGTTGCACGTGACCTCTGAAAGCGGACGGTGATACGGAGCACTCGATCTTGGAGCTTGAGACGAAGTCTTGTTCTGAAAGCCAGGGTTGGGTGGGTGGGAAGATCCACTGCCACCTTTGCTCTTCTGCTGATACGGCTGACGGAACGGAGGAGGAGGAAGCCAATACTTCTGCTGCTTGGCCACTTGAGTAGAGGAAGAAGGAGTAGCATCTCTGACTCGCTTCTTGGAAGCATCACACCTCAGTTGAGCAGCCTCTTGCTTCAATGCCATGTTGTAGAACTCATCGTACCTCAAGGGCTCAAAGAGAACAAGAGCTAGCTGGATTTCTTCTCTGAGACCACCCCTGAACTGGTATATCATGCTCTTCTCGTCAGGGACGTCCTGCTTAGCAAAGCGGGCGAGCTTCTGAAACAACTTGTTGTAGTCATAGACAGACAAAGAGCCTTGCTTCAGGTTGCGGAATTCCTCACGCTTGCTTTCAACCACGCTCTGAGGAATATGATGAGCTTTGAAGTCTTGACGGAATTCATCCCAGGTAATCACACGGCCTCCTCTGGAATCCTTGTACTGCTGGAACCATTCTGCAGCTTGGTCTTTGAGTTGGAAGGAAGCGAACTTGACAAAGTCCTCAGGCCTGACGTTACTGCACTCGAAATGCTTGCACAGATCCACGAGCCAATCGTCAGCATCAGTTGCCTCAACACAATTGCTGAAAGTCTTTGGCCCGTTAGCAAGGAACTGGTTGAGTGTAGCAAAGTGATTCTGATTGTTGCCTTGGTTGCCTTGGTTCGCTTGATTGCGCTCTTGAAGAATTTGCATGATCAACTGTGTGTTTGCATTGGTTGCGGCCATCACAGCTTGCCATGCCTCCGGAGGAGGTGGAGGTGGTGGCGGATCTTGATTCTGATTCTGATTGGTGCTCTTAGCGGGAGCCATCCTGAAGAGGGTGACAACCGTTAGCACATTGACAGATAAAATGAAGCTGAATCAAACGGGTTGAAATTGCAACATATAGTCTTCACATCCGAACATAAGAACGAATGCATTCCACTTGAAATGGTCACATATCCATAAATTGAGAAGCCACTTAGAATTTAGGTAGAGGAATAAATCAACAAGGTACGGATCAAGAACGAATACTCGGTAAGAAATCCCAATCTCAAACCAAATATCCGTGGAAGAAGAACTAGAGCTACAAGAATTCCCACCTATGAAACTCCCGAACCTTTCCGGTTATGCAATCAGGTGTTGGGGATACAGGGGAAGCATAATATCTCACCCAAATCTAGCAAATCCTACATCCAGCTGTATCCATCCTTCAACACATAACCGAGAAAAACTTCGGAAACCATCTACCTCAACCTTCGAAAAGCATCCGTTATACAAGTTATGGCGATACTCCCGAACTCCCGCCCCAGTACTGGGTGGCGTCGAGGTTATCTCACCAACGAACTGCATAAAAGAGATTTTCGATGTCGGCGTACTAAACTCAGGTATTCCAGAACTGCAACGATAAAATTGTGACGACAACACCTCGGAGCTCAACTCCCCGGGACACTGCCACAACCCCTAAAGACAGGAGGCACCAAGAACAATGTTCTCGTCACAAAACCATCGGAACGATTCCAAGATACCCGCGTGATCCTAAATTTTTTTAGTGAAATTTGAGAAGAGAAGAGTCAAAACTCTACGTCAGGATGCCTTACTAGAGCGATGAGGAGACTGGGAAGTAAAAAGAATTCCTAAACTCTCCGATATATAATTCCTAAATGACTCAAAACATTTTTCTAGACTCAACAACGGCCGCTAAAAACGATCAAGCAATGGGGGCTCCTAAGGTCGGGGAAGGCTCTGATTACCAACTTGTAACGCCCTCGATGCGGCTATATCTCCCACGTGTCGAGGCACGACTTAGAGGCATAACCGCATTGAAAGCAATGTCGCAAGTTAGGCAATCTTCACAACATCCCATGTAATATAGATAATAAAAGGGGAGATACATAGTTGGCTTACACTCGCCACGTCAATCAAAGTACATAAATAGCATTACAACATTCAAACACTCATGGCCCGACTACGGCGCCAAAATAAAAGATAACCCAACATGCGACACGGTCCCGATCACCCCAACTGGGCACCACTACTGATCATCAGGGAAAGACACGTAGTAACGGCGTGAGTCCTCGTCGAACTCCCACTTGAGCTCAAGCGCGTCATCTGGAACGGAATCATCAGGCCCTGCATCTGGTTTGGAAGTAATCTGTGAGCCACAGGGACTCAGCAATCTCGCACCCTCGCGATCAAGACTATTTAAGCTTATAGGTAAGGCAAGGTAAATATGTGGAGCTGCAGCAAGCGACTAGCATATATGGTGGCTAACCTGTTCGCAAAAGAGAGCGAGAAGAGAGGCAAAGCGCGAACGAGTAACTAGAGAGCAACCTGCGGCAAGCATTACTCCAACACCGTGTTCACTTCCCGGACTCCGCCGAGAAGAGACCATCACGGTAACTCACACAGTTGATTCATTTTAATTAAGTTAAGGTTCAAGTTATCTACAACCGGACATTAACAAATTCCCATCTGCCCATAACCGCGGGCACGGCTTTCGAAAGTTCAAATCCCTGCAGGGGAGTCCCAACTTAGCCCATGACAAGCTCTCACGGTCAACGAAGGAATAGACCTTCTCCCGAGACATTCCGATCAGACTCGGTATCCCGGTTCTACAAGACACTTCGACAAGTTAAAACAAATCCAGCAACACCGCCCGAATGTGCCGACAAATCCCGATAGGAGCTGCACATATCTCGTTCTCAGGGCACACTCAGATTGAGCTAACTTCGGTAGGCCAGCCCAGAGTTGCCCCTGGTGGCCCCGGCAGGCTGCGGTTGGACCAACACTCAGAGGAGCACTGGCCCGGGGGGGGTTTAAATAAGATGACCCTCGGGCTCCGGAAACCCAAGGGAAAAAGAGGCTAGGTGGCAAATGGTAAAACCAAGGTTGGGCATTGCTGGAAAAGCTTTAATCAAGGCGAACTATCAAGGGGTTCCCATTATCACCCAACCGCGTAAGGAACGCAAAATCCGGGAACATAACACCGATATGACGGAAACTAGGGCGGCAAGAGTGGAACAAAACACTAGGCGAGAGGCCGAGCCTTCCACCCTTTACCAAGTATATAGATGCATTAAGATAACAAGGCAATATAATGATATCCCAACAAGTAAATAATGTTCCAACAAGGAACGGTCTCCAATCTTCACCTGCAACTAGCAACGCTATAAGAGGGGCTGAGCAAAGCGGTAACATAGCCAATCAACGGTTTGCTAGGACATGGTGGGTTAGAGGTTTGACATGGCAATTTGGGAGGCATGATAAGCAAGTGGTAGGCATCGTAGCATAGGCATAGCAAAAGAGCGAGCATCTAGCAAAGCAAAGATAGTAGTGATTTCGAGGGTATGATCATCTTGCCTGCAAAGTTGTCAGAGTTGACTGGATCCTCGAAAGCAAACTCAACGGGCTCCTCGTTAGCGAACTCGTCTCCCGGCTCTACCCAAACAAGACAAACAAGCAACAAGGACACAATCAACCACGTGCAAAGCTCAAACAACATGATGCAAAGATGGTATGCTATGCGGGATGCAATATGGATGCATATGCAAGATTTGACAAGGAATGCATGAACCTGGCCTCAACTTGGAAATCCAAGTGTGCCACTGGAAAGATGAGATGAAATCGCTTGAAAACGATATAAAGAACGCCGGAATCGGAGTTACGGTTTGGAAATGGCAAGCAATTCAAATATGACCACGTTCTGCGATTTACAGCAAGTAGCCATCTAAATGCAACAAGATGAACATGCTACAGCACCCAAACATGGCATCAAAATACATGGCAGGGATCCATTCATGATGCTTAACAAAAGACTAGCACTGAGCTACGGCCAATTCATCCATTAACAGGTTCAAACAAGCATGGCAAAAATGCATTTGGTAAACAGATTTCAGACTTAGTGAAATTAACACTTGTCTGGAATTTCAGATCAGGTAGCACACTTTGGAGCATGAAAACTATATGCTACAGGACCTGAACATGGCAAAGTAAAGCATGGCATGGAGCTACTCAAAGAGCTTAACAAAAGTCCCTTAGTGACCTTGAGCCAAAAGGGATCAGAAAATACATTTGCAAGCATGTGAACATGGCAAAAACATAATCAGTTCTCAGACTTAGTGAAAACTGGAGCATGCTGAAACAGATATCAAGTAGGCATGTTTACGAGCTCGATGCACTCACTACAGAGCAAGTCATGACAATCTAAGCATACACCCATCAAGAATACACAAAATACAAGCTAGACATGGCAAGAACAATAACATAGCATGCACGGATCAACTACAACATCCTCGGCAAAATCGCTAACAAGTAGACAATCTGCCCAGATTCACGAAATGACAAAAGTAGAGCTCGATTGACTCAAGCTAGGGTGCTCCATAATTGCAAACAAAGACATGGATGGATAGAGCACTACAAGATTAACAAAACATCCTTACTGATCATCCTCAAAAGAGGCACGGATCACTAGGAAACAACATGAACATATGGCATATTGAGATAAACAGATCAAGGACTTAGTGGAAATGCTAAGTCCCTGAAATCAGCATTAACGAATGCACCACTTTGCAAGCTTGTGCTAGTCACCACACACATCACAAAAATACATGGGTTGCACACCTGGATAGATGGCAAAACATATAACAAAACTCATGTAGAGCTCAGGGGCATATCATGCACACAATAATCATGGCAAAAATGACAAATATCTAAATGGAGCAGCAGATCTGACAATTATCTCAAATAACATCCTTCTAACAGCATTTCAGGCATCAAGATGAACTCAAATGAAAATGATGCAATGAAATGAAATGATGTGCTCTCTGAGGCGAACATTTTAATATGCTATCTGCCCAAAATGGAGCTACGGATGAGGAGTTACGATGCGATGAACATAGCCAAAATATTAGGATTCGGGGATAAAAAGTCAACCGAGCCAAGTTTCAGATCCAGATCCGGCGGCACGCGGATCGAGGTTGGCCAGAAATGTCGATGGGGATCGCCGGAGTTGCGAGGAAGGCGGCGGGGAGACGCTCCCCGGCCAGATCTCGCCGGATCGGCCGCCGGGGAGCCGAGTGGCGGCGGGCGAGGTCGGAGTTGCTGCCGCGCGAACGGGGCGGCGCGCGAAGCTCCGGTGGCGCGCGGCGCCGGCGAGGGTTGGTGGCAGTGGCGGCGATCGCCGGTGGCGGCGCGGAGGAGAGGCGGCGGGCGCGGCCGGCTGGAGCGGCGGCGGGAACGGGCCGCGGGGGCCCGGTTCGGGCTCGCCCGGGCCGCGGCGGGAGCGGACAGTGGCGCCACATGGCGGATCCCGGTTGAGCGGTGGTGCGGCGACGTTGTCCGGCGCAGCGGACACGTCCGGCGCGCGGAGAGAAGCGGGGCTAGGGTTTCGGGGAAGAAGGAGATCCGGAATTTCGGAGGGGGTCTTTATATAGAGGTAGAGGGAGCTAGGAGTGTCCAAATGAGGTGCGGTTTTCGGCCACGCGATCGTGATCGAACGCTCTAGATGATGGAGAGGGTATTGGTGGGTTTTGGGCCAAAATGGAGGGGTGTTGGGCTGCAACACACACGAGGCCTTTTCGGTCCCTCGGTTAACCGTTGGAGCATCAAACGAAGTCCAAATGGTACGAAACTTGATAGGCGGTCTACCGGTAGTAAACCGAGGCCGCTTGGCAAGTCTCGGTCCAATCCGGAAATGTTTAATCCCCACACACAAAAGAAAGGTAGAAATGACCACCGGAATGCAAAACGGACAACGGGGAAAATGCTCGGATGCATGAGATGAACACGTATGCAAATGCAATGCACATTATGAAATGGTATGAGATGCATGACAACGATAACAACACACGGAGACAAAAACCCGAACCCGAGAAAATAAAATAACTTAACGCCGAAAACAACAAGAGTTGGAGTACATATTGGGAAAATCATATCCGGGGTGTTACACCTCAAATGTCCTGTGATCAGGAACACATCCTAACACTTATGCATATTGATGACTTAGATGTGCAACACACGAAGTAAAGTATATGTTCCATCAATGAAGACATACATTCTAAGTGTGAATACATTAATGTGGAATTTGACTTTGGAGCGCCACGATAATTGTGCGCCGTGTCTGAGTCTAATACTTCCTATACGGTGGGTAACGCCATCGCCAAATTTTTCTGTTTGAAGTGTTTCACTCATGGCGTTACGTTTGGTATGTCTTCACTTTTGGTTTGGCTTCAATCTCAACTTGTCTTCATGATTATCTTCACGATGTTGATTTGATTGCCTTTCTTATATATACATATATATACTAGTGTTCTGTCCTCTACAGCATTCACTTATAGCTATGTCTTCTTGTTGAATCTTTTGAACTAAGTGAATGTGATCGGACCCTAACCTCTCTGTGCTTTCTATCTCAAACTCTATCTCTCCAAATCATATGCATTCTCTTGAAACTATCAAATGTCTTCTCTGCGTCCTTGTCAGTAGAAGATACAGAGACAAACATTAAGTCCGCTTTCAATGCTAATTCCTTCACCTGAAACCCGGAGAAGTGGGAACAACCACCCGACAATCCAGGCGTGCGTGGGAACGTGGAACAACCTCCAATATGTTACATGATGGCCATGTGTCCTTCAGATGTGAATCACCAAGGGCACCTGTGTAATAACACTGTGCCGTCCCTGTCCCTATAAATACATGCCTCACCACAGTCATTATCCTTTCTTCCACTCTCGCATGAACCCTAGCGCCACCGCTAGCCCTCGACGACGCTGGTGACGAAGCGCTTAGCTGCCGCGACCTTTCCGACGCCGTCTTCATGCCGGCCGCGGAAATCGTCTTCTCCGCCGTCGCTGTAGGTGTCATCCGTCGCCAAGTTAGGGCACGGACAATCGAGCTTCTCGGCCTCATCTCCCTCTCCGACTAGCAGTTCTTCGTGTGGTAAATAAAACTTCCTTTTTACGGCCCCCTTGATCCTATAGATTCATCACTTTCTGCTACAAGAAGTTTCTATTCACACAAGATGGATCTACGTCATACTGCATCTCATAATATGCCTAGTATGTTCACTTATGCTTCACAAAGTAGTTAGATTCCTCACTTGTATTGATCTTCTGAGAATGCATATGACCTCTTCCCCTTCCCTCGCACCTTAACGCTGTCACAGGTACATGTCCATGGGAGAATCCCTTGGTTCTCATAGTCTGCATTCATTTGCAGAATTCTCCCGAAGCCAGTTCCTATTTGTCCAGCAAGCAAAAGCCTTTGAAGCCTTTGAACGTGCTGAAGCCATTCAGTTTAAAGTTCATGGCTGCAGAGAAACCAGCAAGGAAGGGTGGCAGAAAGTGTCGAGGTGAAACATCAAGAGATCTGCTCGATGACCTCTCAGAGCTGTACAAGACAGATCCAGAAAAGGATTACAATCAGCGCAAGACACGAATCCAATGGATTCGACGATATTGGGCAGAACAGTGGTTCAAGTACAGGTTTGTGACCAAAGAGTATGCTGAGAAGAATGCCATCAAGCGACCGTGGGGAGACATCCTATATAGAAATCTTCAACCCAGATCCAGAGATGAAGCCATTGAACAAGGATTCTATCCCTGCATGGTCCGTGGACCACAGCCTGCGGATGCTGACCCATCGTCATTACTATGGTGTCGTGACGACAATCTGTTTAAGCGCAACTTCCAGTTTGCCCAGAATTCAGTGAAGCAGAACAAGAAGTCATTGGGACTAGACTTCAACCTTGGTCCCTCTGCTCCCCGTGCCGATGGCTCCCGCGAAGCTGAACCCAATCTTGTTGGGCCCTTCTACAACCTGGAAGGTCTTATCACTCATATCATGGTTCAAGGGACAGCCGTGGATGAGCCTGCAGATGACGCTGAATCTGATGAAGCACCTGCATCGCCGAAGCCTAAGAAGAATCCTAAAGCTTCAAAGCCTGCCTCAGCACCAAAAATCTCACGAGCGAAGCCACTAGCTACTGCACCTCCTGAAGACAGTGTGCAGTCTGAAGATTTGTCACGCATCTCAAAGCCTTCGAAAGTAAAGATGCCTTTGCAACACACCAGCCAAGAACTGACTGCTGCTGCTATTCTGCGCAACGACGCTATTGATCTGTCCAGCGATGAAGATCTTGCAGATGACGCTCTTGAGCAACTGATCAAGAGCAAAGAAGAAGCAGAAATCTTCAATGATTTTCCTCTCTTTGACATGGCAATCATCCACAACTTCATTGATGAGTGGTTTGACATGCCCAACCTCAGCTTTGAAGATCTTCAAACTTCTAATTGGCCTCAGTGTCGCCTTCCATGGCACCATTGCTTCAGAGCTAGCTATAGCTTAGCACATCGTTGAACTGAAGCAAAAGATCGACTTTGAGAAAGCTCAGTTCAAGAAGCACATGGCCAAGCTCAGCGTGCAAGAGGTCAAAAATTTCAAGATCATACTGCACGAGCTCAAAGAAGCCTTTCTCAAGAAGCATGAAGAAGCTCAAGGTTCTCGTGAGCGCATGAAGAGCCTGGCTGACAAGTGTGTGCAGGCCTACAATGAGGCTGAGAAGCGCAAGGCCCTTGGTCGTCCTGGCATCGATCCCAGGATGGCTGCCAAGAAGAAGAAGAAGCCAGCTGTGGCCGAACCCGAAGCACCAAGGCAGGAAGCACATCCCATTGTCTTCCCAGCCAGTATGACTGGCTCGAAGCCAAAGGTCAGGTCAACCGCTTCAGAACTGAAGAAGACGAGGACTACTGAGGCTGAAGCGAGAAAGAGGAAACATTCTGAAGCCTCTGCTGCTGCTCCCTCCAAGAAGAAGCGCAAGACCAAGAAGGATCGAGCTGCTCCCATAGATCCCTTAGTTGTTGAACCTATCTCCATGGTTCGCCCTGCCGCTGAACATCAAGAGCGCCAACTGACTGTCCATGAGCCTGCTTCCACAGAGACTCATGAAGCTGAAGACATTCCAGCAGCTGATCCCACCGCTGCTGAAGACATTGGTCACCATGACAATGTTGAAGATGATGTAGTTCTTCCTCTGATCGAGCACCAATAGGTATCATCGCCTGTGCTTACGCACATCGAACTCATCAACATTGGTCGTCCTCTGACACCAATTGCTCAGGATGCACCATGGGCTGATCACCCACAACAACAAGTCACACCACCCCGGCAAGAAGAAGAAGATGACTTTGAGGCCCAGCCAACTCCATCTCCAATGGCGTCGCCAGCATTACGCAGGCTTCGCAAAGGACCAAGGTCTCAAGTCCCTCTTTCGAGCGTTCTAGAAGGAGAAGTGCCCCACCAATCTGTTGCAGGGTCAAGTGTTTCCAGATGCCACTCCTACTGTGAATGTCTCCGAGTCTGAGGCTAAAGCTGCTGAAGACATTCAGGCTGCATCAACCGACGACACACAAGAAGAAGAGAGTGTCCCTACTCCCCCCATTACTGAAGAAGCTGTTCTCGAGGAGAACGTGTTAGTGCCTGACCCTCCAGCTCATCAAGTGGAGGTTGAGAATCTTGAGGCTGCCACTCCCAACACAAATGAAGCCAATGACGTAGTCATGGCTGAAGCAAATGTGGAGCATGCACCAATGCCAGAAGTCAGTGAAGCCAATGAGGCTACTGCTCCTATTCCTGCGCCTGCTGCTGGTCCTCAGTTTGACTATCACGTTCAGCACATGCCTCAGGTACAGAAGCCAATGCCAAGGTTGCCCAGGTTTCCAGGTCCTGCATCAGCATCTGGATCCTTTAATGTCAACGGCTTCAAAGCAGACAACACCTTCTTCAATAGCTCCAAGAACCCCTACTCAAGGGAATGAATATCTTCTGATTGGTTCTGGAGCTATCCGCAGCGAAGCTATTACTCATGCATTATGTACAATCAAGGTCGCATCTTCCCACATATGCGTCTTGACACCGAAGCAATAACTGGTCTGCCCTGCTTGGAAGAAGCTCTGGATTGCTTCAAAGAGGTTGGATTGTTGCCTTTCATCACCGATCAAGAGCACTGGAACGAAGAGTTGCTGCTCCAATTTTATGCCACTCTTCACATTCGTGGCTACAACAGAGACCCGAGGACTTGGGTCCTTGAGTGGATGACTGGAAATGTCCATCACGAAGCTAAAGCCTTTGATATCATTGAACTCACTGGTCTGCCCACTCCTGGAGATCTCTATGAACCTGGCTGTCAGCTACACAGTGAAGCTATGGAGAGCATCTTTCAGAAGCCTGAACCGAACATGAGTCAGATGCTTAGTATGATGAAGCCTTTGCCTCCAGATGCTGCATATCCTAAGAAGTTCTTTTTTGAAGACCTTGAGTATCTGCCACACACTATCTATCACATTATAAGGCGAACTCTCTGGCCCATCAAAGGACATTCTCCACATGCAAAGCTGGAAGGTGCAATGAAGACTTTGGTCTTCTATATTCTTCATGGCAAATGCTTCAATGCACAAGACTTCTTCATTCGCCAACTTGCAGCATCAGATCTGATCTTTTTGGCTTGAAGTTCTATGCTCCATGGATAATGCGGCTGATCAAACTCCACTCAGCTATTTCATATCAGCCCTCTGCTCGCAATCATCGGATCTTTCTGCCTGATGTAGATATGTCCGTTGAAGCCATCTATCCAGAGCCTGCCAAGGAGCCTCTTAGTCTTCAGAATGTTGAGCATCAAAGTTTCTCTCAGAACATTGAAGGAGTTGAAGCAGTCACTCGTGTTTATACTCTGGCTGGTACTACACCTGCACCTCCTCGTGCCCTCACTGAAGCCACTGAAAGCACTATTGCCCAACGGCCAAAGAAGCGATCTCATGTTCTCAATGACCGAGAGCATCTGGTTGCTCTTCATCAGAAACATGATAGGCATCATGACTGGCTGAAGCGCCAAATGCAAAGCCTCTTGGTGGATGTCAACCGCATTCGCAATCTTGCCACCAAGAATGCCTTTGTTGCCCATGAAACCTGTTGGCGTACATGGAAAGGGCTGATGCTTATGTGCTCTGAGGATGATCTTCACGATGATGGCTTCTCTGAACGTTTCAAGTTTGACTCCACACCTCCCCGGAGGACTGTGCTGTGACGAACTCCGTCTCTTGAAGACTCTGAGTTCTCTTCCTCCGCGACCACTGTGAATGCCAGAGTGATCGAGGATGAAGATGATGCTACTTCACCGCCCCCTACTTCAGCACCGCCTAACAACACCAACGACCTTGCTACTTCACCTACTCCTCATGGGAACGAGTGGATGCTCTATGTCTTCAAACCTTTTTGGTCCTTACTGACAAAAGGAGGAGAAGCATATGAGTTCGATAGTCTTCAAGCGGGTCCTTACTGACAAAAGGAGGAGATGCATGATGAATTGTCATCATAAGTTGAAGAGGATCTCCACAAGTACAACCTGCCATGTGCATTTGCATTCCAAAAGCAAATTACCTATATGCACATCTTCAGGGGGAGCCCTTGCAACTTATGAAGACAGTTCCTTTACAATTTCACATATTATATTCCCCGTTGAAAACTTCAACTAGTTTGTCATCAATCACCAAAAAGGGGGAGATTGTAAGTGCATCTAGTGCCACCCCTAGTTGGTTTTGGAGTATTGACGACAAACCTAGTTGAGGGACTAATGTGTTTGTGAGAATTGCAGGATAACACAGGTAGAAGTCCCTCATTGATTCGGTTTTCCTACGAGAGATGACCCCTAAAAATGTATGAAGACATTGAAGTCAAAAGTGGTATGTGAAGACATTCACCTTGAAGACTATGACAAGAGAAGACATCGCATGAAGATTATGGAGCGCGAAGACTTAGATCTTTCATAGTTCTTTTTCTTCTTTGTTGAGTCATAGGAACCACCGTACTGTTAAGTGGGGTCCAAGAGAACCAGTCAGAATGACTGAAGTGATGCTTAACCAAAATCCTATGTCTTTGAGTGAAGACTATGAGAGCGAATCTTGTCCAGAGTTGGACAAGTCAGCTTTGCTTGTAGCCCAAGTAAAGTTGTCGTGTGTGTTTGAAATCTGACCGTTGGAACACGTGTCAGTTCCATAGTGACCCAGGGTCATTTCGGACAAATCAGGTCGGGTTGCCTAGTGGCTATAAATAGCCCACCCCCTACAACCATAAACGATTGGCTGCTCAGAGTTAAAGTACGGCTGTTGTCGTTTGAGAGCAACCCACCTCGAAGCCTTTGAGAGAGAATTCCTTGCGAGGATAAAACCCTAACCACCCAGAGCCAAAGAGTGCTAGGCATCACTTAAGTCGTCTTGTCTGTGTGATCTGAAGACTTATTACACTTGAGGACTGTGAATCCTCCAGCCGGTTAGGCATCGCATTATGAGCATCCAAGAGTCATTGTGGATCGCCCCTGAACGAAGTCTGTGAAGGTTTGGGAGTCTACCTTGAAGACTTACCAGAGTGATTGGGCGAGGTCTGCGTGACCTTAGCTCAAGGGGAATACGGTGAGGACTAAGGGTTCTGAGCTGCGTGTTCAGGACTGGGTGTCTGGGACTGTGTGTCCTCAGGTTTAAATACCTAGCCGCCCTAACCAGACGTATAGTTGTCACAGCAACTGGAACTGGTCCAACAAATCATTGTCTTCAACGAGTCACTGGTATCATCCTTCCCTTCCCTTTACTTACTGTTGGTCCTTGTGAAGTCATTGCATGATTGCATTATCTTTTGTCTTCACTGAGTAACCGCTTGTTCTGATTGGCTTCACAATATCTTCCTACCTGATCCTTACCGCCTAGCTGCTATTAGTCATTGTGCTTTCACTTCACTGAATACTTGACTAAGGTTTGCCTAGTGTAGTCTACCTTCCACTGCGTGGTAATAGGTTTACTTCTATCGTTTGTCTTCGAAACTTTCATGTTTTGAAGACTTTCATAAAAATCGCCTATTCACCCCCCCTCTAGTCGATCACTAGCACTTCCACAAAGGCATACAAACGGTCTAGGACTATCGCAAAGTGCTCATCTATTACTAATTACATGGGGGAATACTACTAATATTTGGTGGTCATCTAGAAATTTTGATCGGTGGAAGACTCCATGATGTCTGCTCTAGCTTCGTCTTCAAAACCATCATCACTAGGATCGGAATCGGTGTCGTCGATGATGATGTAGTCCTCGGGGCATATCTCCTTGGGTTCTTCTTCTTCCTCTTCTATTGGTGCCGGTCCTCCCATGAATACTCCGATCTTCTTGACTAGGTCGTCATTCTTCTCCAGTAGTGTCTTGATTTCCTCCTCATATCCATCGCGTGTAAACTTGAGTTATTCCTCAAGCTCGATGATTCTAGTCTTCGCCTTCTTCAAGTCCATCATGTCTGCGCACATCTGGTTCTCCTGACGTCGAATGTGCTGGTTTAACTCCTGGATGAAAGCTGCAATGGATCTATCCTTCCTGGTGCTGATTACTTCCCATTTCTCGTATCGGTGTCCACATATTTGGTAGATAGTGTCCTTAAGCTCCCTGTTGTAGACTTCTCCAATGCGTCCCATGGTAATGTGGGCTGCCATGCTCTTGCCTAGACTCCAGGTAGGTGCTTCAAAAGAAAACTCTATGGGTTTAGAAGTTGGCGAGAACGTCCTTCCTGGAACTTGTACTTGAACCATCCAACGCTCCTCTTTAGGTAAAGTGGCGTTGTATGTTTCGGTGAAGCTTGGTATTCCAATGTTCAAGTACCTAGTGACTTCCTTCAAGTGGCGTCCAAAAGGTGTGTCTTCATCTGGTTGTGCAAACTTGTTCTTCATCTCCGTCATCCTAAAGAGTAGAAAATGGAGAGGAGTCAGAAATGAGTAGAGAAGTGTGACCTAGGGTTTATCTTAGTGGTCGTGTCCTACATAATACGTTGCAGCCCGAAAACGGGTCAGCACATGGAATATGCTGGCAAAATAACACAGTAGAGCAAGAACTGAATAATGCTATCACTACATGCATATTTGGCTGGTGGAAAGCTCTATGGTTATAGTTTTTGTGAAAAGCCAATTTTTCCCTATGAAAAAGGAATAGAATTTAATTTAACTATCATGGTAGTTGAACAACATTGAGAAGGTTCCTCCAACTCAATCCCAATTAAAGTGATTAACAACCCAACAGTATTAATTAAGAATGATGAGATACATGTGATAACCCAAATACTAGATACTCAAGAATTGTCCCTAACCGAGGACACGGCTAACCATGATTAGATTATACACTCTGCAAAGGTTTGTGCACTTTTCCCCACAAGACTCGATCGCCTCCGTTGGATTTCTCGCACTACAGGGTGTTTGAGAAATGGATGACCAAGACACAGTCTTTCAGAAACATTAACTCTCTACTCCGGACAGACCATACCAAACCTACATCCCACTACCTGCTGGTCTGCCTCTTCAAGAGCTTCACGTAACTTACTCAACTATGCTAGAGCCCATAATAGCCTGTGGCTGCACACGGAAGTTTCTAGCATGAATCATCTCAGTTCCCTTTGAGCCTGGGTGGCGGTCCATAGGAAGATCACACGGGTACTCCGGGATTTCCAGAAAAATACAGACAACACTGGGTACTCCAGGTGCCTCAATCCACCCAGATGTTACTTTAAGTTGCCACCTTAAGTTGAACCATTAATTAACAAACTCACATCTATCATGGATTTCACTCAAACCCAAACCACGTCTACGAGCATAGCATAGCATAACAATATAAGCAACGCGTAGAAGTAACTCCCAAGGGTTTGAATGTAACAGGGTAATAGGTTCTACCTCATCATCTACTTCCCAACCCATATGTTAATGACATCCTAATCATGCAATGTTTGAGGATTGGAACTAATGCATAAAAACTGGGTGATAAAAGGGATATGATCAAAGTGTTACTTGCCTTGCTGACGGTCTGCGAAACCTAGGGACTCGTAGTAGCACGCTTCGCACTCCGGGTGTTCTATCGCAAACAAACAATAACATACATAAGCAACAAGCAAAGATGCGCAAGCAAAACGCAAATAAAAGAGGTTGACCAGAAGGTTCAACTTAAGAACTCCAGTTCGCAAAAAGAATCAAATCAAATGGAGCAACGAAACTCAAACGGCGAAAGAAAGAATCTTCGTTTACTAATCTGAACCTAGGTCAAAATTTTACAGTGGCAAAAACTTATTTAAGTTGGTTAAACAAAAAGAGGGTCTCAAGACGAAGATCTAGGTGCTTGAATCGCCTGATTCCGACTAACGAGCGAAAAGATAAACAGAAACTAAGATCAGATCAGAAATCGCGATCAGAAAACTCACGGAATAAATCCGATAAAAGAAAACTGACGAACAGACTAACGAACGAGCGTTCATTAGCTGTAGCTAACGGCTGAAAACTGTTCGTTTAAATGAACGTACGGAAGAACGTCCACTAACTAGAAGAACCGAGAAAAACCGACGATCCGAAAAAAGAACGAATCTAGGGTTTCCTAAAAAAACTGGCAGCTCGGATCCGGCGGCTACCTCCGGTGAGGCGGTGAGGCGAGGTGGCAGGGCGGCGGCTTGCGGGGCGGCGGCGGCAAGCGGCGGCGGCGGCGCGGGGCGCGGCAAGCGGCGACGGCTTAGCGCGGGCGGCGGGGTTGGCGCGGGGCGGCGGCGGCGGTGGTGGTTTGGGGCGGCGGGGGTGGCGGCTATATAAAGGGTGGGGCGGGGCGGCTTGCTTGGAGGAGGGGCAAGCGACGGTGGCAAGCGGCGTCCGGCTCGGACTCCTAGTCCGAGCGGTGGCGGGGCGGCGCGCGCACGGGGAGGCGGCGGCGGCTGCGGGCCGGCCTGGCTCGGCTGGGCCTTAGGCCCAGTCGGGCGCGGATTTTTTTTAAATAATTCCGCCGACAAAAATAAAATCCTAGAAAAATAAATAAAAATCTAAAAATGCCAAAATAAATTTTCATCGTCTAAATAAAATATTTAGAACGAGATGAACATTTTCTTGGCCCTAAAATGCAACTTTGAAAGCGTGCAATTTTTCTAATGCAAACAAAAATTGCAATAAAATCCAAATAAAACAAATATTTGATTTTAATATTTTTCCTCCTATATTTCAATTATCTTGGAGAAGTCATATTATCTCCTCTCATATATTTTAATATGAAATATTTTCGGAGAGAAAAATAATTAAAACCAAAATCCTCGTTTCAAATTTGATAAAAATCAAATATAAAAACCGGGGAAATCCCCAACTCTCTCTGAGGATCCTTGAGTTGCTTAGGATTTCGAGGATCACGAGACAAAATGCAAATAAAATATGATATGCATGGATGACTATGTATAACATTCCAAATTGAAAATTTGGGATGTTACAAACCTACCCCGTTAAGATGAATCTCGCCCTCGAGATTCGGGTTGGCTAGAAAATAGGTGTGGGTGGTCTTTGCGAAGATCATCCTCTCGTTCCCAGGTGGCTTCGTCCTTGGTATGGTGGCTCCACTGAACTTTGCAAAGCTTGATAACCTTACTGCGGGTGACTCTGCTGGCAAACTCAAGAATCTTAACTGGCTTCTCCTTGTAAGTCAAATGACTGTCCAACTGAATTGCCTCCAAGGGTACTGTATCTCTTAACGGTATATCGGCATCTCAGCATGACACTTCTTCAGCTGTGAAACATGAAACACATCATGAACTCCTGACAATCCCTCGGGTAATTCCAACTTGTAGGCAACTTCTCCCATCCATTCCAAAACATGATACGTTCCTACAAATCTCGGAGCTAATTTCCCCTTAACTCCAAAACGTTTCACTCCTTGCAAGGGAGATACTCGCAGATATACTCTGTCTCCAATTTCATAGGTTACCTCTTTGCTTTTGAGTCCACATAACTCTTTTGCCTGGACTGAGCAATCTTCAGTCTATCATGAATCAATTTAACCTTCTCCTCAGACTCCTTGATTAAGTCTGGTCCAAACAACTGTTGGTCTCCTACCTCGTCCCACATCAAAGGTGTTCTGCACCTGCGTCCATACAGGGCTTCAAATGGTGCCATCTTCAAACTGTCTTGGTAGGTATTGTTGTACGAGAACTCTGCGTAAGGCAAATTGTCATCCCAACTAGATCCATAATCTAGCGCACAGGCTCTCAACATGTCCTCCAAAATTTGGTTCACTCTCTTGGTCTGTCCATCTGTCTGTGGGTGAAAAGCTGTACTGAACTCCAACCTAGTCCCCAAAGTCTGGTGTAACTGATGCCAAAACTTTGAAGTAAACTGTGTTCCTCTATCTGATACGATGGTCCTTGGAACTCCATGCAGACATACGATCCTGGACATATACATCTTGGCCAACTTTGCACTGGTATAAGTGGTTTTTACTGGGATGAAGTGAGCCACTTTGGTCAAGCGATCAACTACTACCCATATGGAATCATATCCTGCTTTAGTCCTGGGTAATCCGGTGATAAAGTCCATGCCAAGTTTATCCCACTTCCATTCGGGTATCGGCATAGGCTGTAATAGTCCTGCTGGCTTCTGATGTTCTGCCTTCACTCTCTGACATACATCACATACTGCTACATACTCGGCAATATCCTTCTTCATACCGGTCCACCAGAAACGTTCCGTCAAATCTATATACATCTTGGTGTTTTTGGGGTGTATCGAGTATGGTGAGTCATGAGCCTCTTGAAGTATTAACTTCCTGATCTCCTGGTTATTGGGCACATAGACTCGGTCCTCAAACCATAGGGTATCGTGCTCATCTTCACGAAAACCTTTGACCTTTCCTTTGCTCATCTTCTCCTTTATCTCGGCAATCTCCCTGTCATCCTTCTGAGCTTCCCAAATCTTGTCCAGCAATGTCGACTGGACCTCCATTGTTGCAACGGATCCTCTAGGAACAATCTCCAATCGAAGTTCCATGATATTCTTTGCTAACTCCTTCGGCAGTCCCTTTCTTTCAAGGATATTAGCATAACTCTTCCTGCTCAAGGCGTCTGCTACGACATTGGCCTTTCCTGGGTGATAGTGTAGCTTCATATCATAATCCTTGATAAGCTCCAACCATCTCCTTTGTCTAAGGTTCAGTTCCTTCTGGGTGAAGATGTACTTCAAACTCTTATGGTCCGTGTATACATCACATCGGTTTCCAATAAGGTAATGCCTCCCGGTCTTCAATGCATGCACTACGGCTGCTAACTCCTAATCATGCGTGGCATAGTTCAACTCATGAGGTTTTAGTTGTCGTGAGGCATACGAAACAACTCTTCCATCCTGAATAAGTACACATCCAAGTCCTAAGCGAGAGGCATCGCAATACACTTGGAATTCCTTATGTATATCCGATAGTGTTAGCAGTGGCGCTGTAGTCAAACGTTTCTTCAACTCCTGGAAACTTGCCTCACAATCTTCTGTCCATTTAAACTTAGTATCCTTCTTTAACAGTTCAGTCATTGGCTTCGCAATCTTGGAGAAGTTCTCAATGAATCTCCGATAGTAACCCGCGAGTCCAAGGAAACTGCGGATCTCGCTAACTGAGGTGGATGCCAACCATTCAGTGACTGACTGAATTTTGCTGGGGTCTACTGCTATACCTTCTCCCGATATAACATGTCCAAGGAACCCGACTTCCTTCAACCAAAACTCGCATTTGCTAAACTTAGCATACAACTGGTGTTCCCTGAGTTTCTCGAGAACTAAGCGCAAATGCTCCTTGTGATCCTCCTCGTTCTTCGAGTATACCATAATATCATCAATAAACACCACAATAAACTTGTCCAGATACTCCATGAATACCTTGTTCATCATGCTCATGAAATAAGCAGGGGCATTAGTCAGTCCAAATGACATGACCATGTACTCATATAATCCATACCGTGTTGTGAACGCTGTCTTTGGTATATCCTTCTCACATATCTTCAACTGATGGTATCCCGATCTCAAATCGATCTTCGAAAACACCTTAGCTCCTTGCAACTGATCAAACAAATCATTGATCATCGGTAGTGGGTACTTGTTCTTAATCGTCACCTCATTCAAGGCTCGATAATCAACAACCATCCTTAGGGATTTATCCTTCTTCTCAACCAAAAGCACAGGGGCTCCCCAAGGTGATGAACTTCTTCGAATGTATCCTTTCTACAATAACTCCTTGATCTGTTTCTTGATTTCCTCTAGATCATCTGCGGGCATCCGATAGGGTCTCTTGGATATTGGTCATGTTCCTGGCAACAACTCTATCAAAAACTCAATGTCTCTATCCGGTGGCATGCCTGGTAACTCCTCTGGAAAAACATCTAGATAATCCTTCACTACATGCAATTCCTCCTGAACAACTCCCATAAGGGCATTCACTTGGCTCCTCCTAGGCACATGCCTAGACACATACTTAATCCTTTTTCCCTCCGGGGTGGTAAGATAAATTGACTTACTAGCATAGTCGATACTTCCTCCAAACTTTGACATCCAGTCTATACCTAATATCACATCCAATCCTTGTGACTCCAAGATAATTAGGTCGGACGGAAGAACATGTGTGCCAATGGTTAAGGGTACCTGGTCGCACCATCAACTAGCCATGTATTCTGCTCCGGGTGAGCTTACTAACAGAGGGGTCCTAAGGGTTTGGGTTGGTAGTTTAAACTTATCCACAAATCCCCTTGATATGTATGAATGCGATGAACCAGTATCGAAAAGAATAAGAGCGGTAAATGACTTAACCAGAAACTTACCTATTACTGCATCCGGCTGCTCTTCAACCTCCTCCACGTTAATGTGGTTCACTTGTCCTTTGTTGAATGTATTGGGTTTCTTCCCATCGCTCCCATTTCCATTTCCATTCTTTCCTTCAGGGCACTCCATGGCATAGTGTCCAGTCTTCCCACACTTGAAACAAGTAACGTGACTTAGATCTCTTTTGGCGGGTGTGGCTGGATTGGGGCGGTTCTGGCTATTGTTGGCTCCGTTCCCATTCCCATTCTTAAAACCGTTGTGGTTATGCGATCCTCCTCCAGTGTGGTTGTGACCTCCATGGTTATGAACAAGTCCTCCCGAATTCGGGGTTAGGCGAGGCTTCTGCTGAGCTCCTGAGTTATACTTCCCTTGTCCATACTTTCTCTTGCGGCTCTCAATTTGCTGCTGCTTCCCTTCAATCATGAGAGCCTTATCTACCAACTCCTGGCAGTTGTTGAAGGTTGCTACCATCAATTGCATGCTCATCTCATCATTCAACCCTTCCATAAACTTCTCCTGCTTCGTGGCATCTGTGGCCACATCATCAGGGGCATAGCGTGATAACTTGCTAAAATCATCCACATACTGAGCCACAGTACGGTTCCCCTGGCGTAGGTTGTGGAACTCCCGCTTCTTCATCTGCATAGTTCCAGTTGAGACATGGGCCGTGCGGAAAGCTTGCTGAAACTGGTCCCAAGTGACGTTGGCTATGGGAAAAGTGGCTGTGTAATTCTCCCACCATGATGATGCTGGTCCATCCAACTGATATGCGGCAAAGTGCACCTTCTCAGCATCAGTGCATCCCGCAATGGTCAACTCCCTTCCAATACGGCGTAGCCAATCATCAGCAACTATTGGCTTGGTGCTACTGGAAAACACCGGCGGTTGTAACCTTAGAAAATGGGCTAGGTTGTCCACTGGCGGCGTGTTGTTGTTGTTGTTGTTGTTGTTGTTGTTGTTGTTGTTGTTGTTGTTGTTGTTGTTGTCGTTGTTATTATTGCCCTGGTTCTGGACTATCAATTGCATGAAAGTATTCTGCTGCTGGATCAACTGGGTGAGCTCCAGTGGGAAAGCAAAACCGGTGTCACGTCTCGGAGGCATCTGATGGGTTTAGATGGAAGAGATCAGAATAGAAAAGGGGTCTAATGAGAAAACACTACCCATATGCACATGAGACAAACACAAACATTTCACTCAATCAATCAAGCAAGGGCATACAAACGGTCTAGGACTATCGCAAAGTGCTCATCTATTACTAATTACATGGGGGAATACTACTAATATTTGGTGGTCATCTAGAAATTTTGATCGATGGAAGACTCCGTGATGTCTGCTCCAGCTTCGTCTTCAAAATCATCATCACTAGGATCGAAATCGGTGTCGTCGATGATGATGTAGTCCTCGGGGCGTATCTCCTTGGGTTCTTCTTCTTCTTCTTCTATTGGTGCCGGTCCTCCCATGAATACTCCGATCTTCTTGACTAGGTCATCATTCTTCTCCAGTAGTGTCTTGATTTCCTCCTCATATCCATCGCGTGTAAACTTGAGTTCTTCCTCAAGCTCGATGATTCTAGTCTTTGCCTTCTTCAAGTCCATCATGTCTGCGCATATCTGGTTCTCCTGACGTCGAATGTGCTGGTTTAACTCCTGGATGAAAGCTGCAATGGATCTATCCTTCCTGGTGCTGATTACTTCCCATTGCTCGTCTCGGCGTCCACATATTTGGTAGATAGTGTCCTTAAGCTCCCCGTTGTAGACTTCTCCAATGTGTCCCATGGTAATGTGGGCTGCCATGCTCTTGCCTAGACTCCAGGTAGGTGCTTCAAAAGAAAACTCTATGGGTTTAGAAGTTGGCGAGAACGTCCTTCCTAGAACTTGTACTTGAACCATCCAACGCTCCTCTTTAGGTAAAGTGGTGTTGTATGTTCTGGTGAAGCTTGGTATTCCAATGTTCAAGTACCTAGTGACTTCCTTCAAGTGGCGTCCAAAAGGTGTGTCTTCATCTGGTTGTGCCAACTTGTTCTTCATCTCCGTCATCCTAAAGAGTAGAAAATGGAGAGGAGTCAGAAATGAGTAGAGAAGTGTGACCTAGGGTTTATCTTTGTGGTCGTGTCCTACACTCAGCGTGTGCTCTGATACCATCTTTGTAGCGACCCGACCTCAGATGGCCAATTCTCTGTGCTTCAGTGTCATCCCTGGATCGGTAATGCAGACACACAGTACTCGAAGGATTTATAATAGAGTGGCAATCACACACTTATTACATCGAATATCTCAAAAAGAGAACTTATTACAATAATATGGCTTAAGGCCATCTAATACGATAACAGCGAAAGGCTTGGAAGATAAAGTGAGTCCATTAACTCCAACGGCATAGCTGAGCTGCACGGCAATGACCTAACGAACCTTACTCCTCGTTTGAAAAGTTTGCAACATAATACGTTGCAGCCCGAAAACGGGCCAGCACATGGAATATGCTAGCAAAATAACACACTAGAGCAAGAACTGAATAATGCTATCACTACATGGATATTTGGCTAGTGGAAAGCTCTATGGTTATAGTTTTTGCGAAAAGCTATTTTTTCCGTGCGACAAAGGAATAGATTTTAATTTAACTATCATGGTAGTTGAACAACATTGAGAAGGTTCCTCCAACTCAATCCCAATTAAAGTGATTAACAACCCAACAGTATTAATTAAGAATGATGAGATATATGTGATAACCCAAATACTAGATACTCAAGAATTGTCCATAACCAGGGACACAGCTAACCATGATTAGATTATACACTTTGTAGAGGTTTGTGCACTTTTCCCCACAAGACTCGATCGCCTCCGTTGGATTTCTCGCACTATAGGGTGTTTGAGAAACGGATGACCGAGACACAGTCTTTCAGAAACATTAACTCTCTACTCCGGACAGACCATACCAAACCTAGGAGATGAACATTTGGAACGAGATGAACATTTTCTTGGCCCTAAAATGCAACTTTGAAAATGTGCAATTTTTCTAATGCAAACAAAAATTGCAATAAAATCCAAATAAAACAAATATTTGATCTTAATATTTTTTCTCCTATATTTCAATTATCTTGGAGAAGTCATATTATCTCCTCTCATATATTTTAATATGAAATATTTTCGGAGAGAAAAATAATTAAAACCAAAATCCTCGTTTCTGATTTGATAAAAATCAAATATGAAAACCGGGGAAATCCCCAACTCTCTCCGAGGGTCCTTGAGTTGCTTAGGATTTCGAGGATCGCGAGACGAAATGCAAATAAAATATGATATGTATGGATGACTATGTATAACATTCCAAATTGAAAATTTGGGATGTTACAGATGCTTATGTGAAAAAGCTTCAACTTGGTAAGCTCGAACCCAAATCGGAGAAGTGCATCTTCATATGATACCCAAAAGAAACTGTTGGGTACACCTTCTATCACAGATCCAAAGGCAAGACACTTATTGCTAAGAATGGATCCTTTCTAGACAAGGAGTTTCTCTCGAAAGAAGTGAATGGGAGGAAAGTAGAACTTGATGAGGTAGTTGTACCTTCTACCGAATTGGAAACTAGTTCATCACAGAGATCAGTTCCAGTGATTCTTACACCAATTAGTGAGGAAGCTAATGATGATGATCATGAAACTTCATATCAAGTTTCTACCGAACCTTGTAGGTCAACCAGAGTATGGTCCGTACCAGATTGGAAAGGTAATCCTTTCTGGAAGTCATGTTACTAGACCATGACGAACCTATGAACTACGAGGAAGCGACGACGAGCCCAGATTCCATGAAATGGCTTGAGGCCATGAAATCTGAGATGGGATCCATGTATGAGAACAAAGTATGGACTTTGATTGACTTGCCCGATGATCGACGAGCCATTGAGATTAAATGGATCTTCAAGAGGAAGACGGACACTGATAGTAGTGTTACTATCTACAAAGCTCGAATTGTCTAAAAAGGTTTTTGACAAGTTCAAGGTGTTGACTACGATGAGTGTTTCTCACTTGTATATATGCTTAAAGTCTATCCGAATCATGTTAGCAATTGCCGCATTTTATGAAAATTGGCAAATGGATGTCAAAACTGCATTCCTTAAAGAAGAATTGTATATGATGCAACCAGAAGGTTTTGTCAATCCAAAAGGTGCTAACAAAGTGTGTAAGCTCTAGTGATCCATTTATGGACTGGTGCAAGCATCTCAGAGTTGGAATGTATGCTTTGATAGTTTGATCAAATCATATGGTTTTATACAGACATTTGGAGAAGCCTGTATTTACAAGAAAGTGAGTGGGAGCTCTGTAGCATTTCTGATATTATATGTGGATGACATATTTTTGATTGAAAATAATACAGAATTTCTGGATAGCATAAAAGGATACTTGAATAATAATTTTTTCAATAAAAGACCTCACTGAAGTTACTTACATATTGGGTATCAAGATCTATAAAGATAGATCAAGACGCTTGATAAGACTTTCGATGAGTACATACCTTGATAAGATTTTGAAGGAGTTCAAAATGGATCAGTCAAAGAAGGAGTTTTTGCCTGAGTTATAAGGTATGAAGTTGAGTAAAGACTCAAAACCTGACCACAGCAGAAAATAGAAAGAGAATGAAAAGTCATTCCCTATGCCTCAGTCATAGGTTCTATAAAGTATGCTATTGTTGGGGAACGCAATATTTCAAAGAATTTCCTACGATCACGCAAGATCTATCTAGGAGATGCATAGCAATGAGAGGGGAGAGTGTGTCTACGTACCCTCGTAGACCGAAAGTGGAAGCGTTTAGTAACGCGGTTGATGTAGTCGAACGTCTTCGCGATCCAACCGATCAAGTATCGAACGCACGACACCACCGCGATCTGCACACGTTCAACTCGGTGACGTCCCTCGTACTCTTGATCCAGTTGAGGCTGAGGGTGAGTTGCGTCAGCACGACGGCGTGTTGACGGTGCGGATGAAGTTACCGACGCAAGGCTTCGCCTAAGCACTACGACAATATGACCGAGGTGGAAAACTGTGGAGGGGGAGGGGCACCGCACACGGCTAAAGATCAACTTGTGTGTCTATGGGGTGCCCCCTCTCCTGTATATAAAGGAGGGGATGAGGATGAGGGCCGGCCTCAAGGGGCGCACCCAAGGGGGGGGGATTCCTACTCCTAGTAGGAGTAGGTTTCCCCCTTTCCTAGTCCAAGTAGGAGAAGAAGGAAGGAGATGAAGAAGAGAAGGAAAGGGGGGCCGATCCCCCTAGCCCTAGTCCAATTCAGTTTGGGCTAGGGGGGGCACCACCTCTTGGCCTGCCTCCTCTCTTCCACCACGAGGCCCATAAGGCCCAATAACTTCCCGGAGGGGGTTCCGGTAACCCCCGGTACTCCGAGACTTATCCGAAACGACCAGAACCATTCTGGTGTCCGAATGTAGCCTTCCAATATATGAATCTTTACGTCTCGACCATTTCAAGACTCCTCGTCATGTCCGTGATCACATTTGGGACTCCAAACAATCTTCGGTACATCAAATCACATAACTCATAATACATATGATCATCGAACGTTAAGTGTGCGGACCCTACGGGTTTGATAACTATGTAGACATGACCGAGACTTGTCTCCGGTCAATAACCAATATTCGAACCTAGATGCTCATATTGGTTCCTACATATTCTACGAAGATCTTTATCGGTCAAACCACATAACAACATACGTTGTTCCCTTTGTCATCGGTATGTTACTTGCCCGAGATTCGATCGTCAGTATCATCATACCTAGTTTAATCTCATCACCGGCAAGTCTCTTTACTCGTTCCGTAATGGATCATCCCATGACTAACTCATTAGTCACATTGCTTGCAAGGCTCATAGTGATGTGCATTACCGAGAGGGCCCATAGATACCTCTCCGATACACAGAGTGACAAATCCTAATCTCGATCTATGCCAACTCAACAAACACCATTGGAGACACGTGTAGAGCATCTTTATAATCACCCAATTACGTTGTGATGTTTGATAGCACATAAGGTGTTTCTCCGCTATTCGGGAGTTGCATAATCTCATAGTCATAGGAACATGTATAAGTCATGAGGAAAGCAATAGCAATAAACTAAACGATTATAGTGCTAAGCTAACTGATGGGCCTAGTCCATCACATCGTTCTCTAATGATGTGATCCCTTTCATCAAAGGACAACACATGTCTACGGCTAGGAAACTTAACCATCTTTGATTGACGAGCTAGTCAAGTAGAGGCATACTAGGGACACTCTGTTTGTCTATGTATTCACACATGTACTAAGTTTCTGGTTAATACAATTCTAGCATGAATAATAAACATTTATCATGATATAAGGAAATATAAATAACAACTTTGTTATTGCCTCTAGGGCATATTTCCTTCAGTCTCCCACTTGCACTAGAATCAATAATCTAGATTACATAGCAATGATTCTAACACCCATGGAGTCTTGGTGCTGATCATGTTTTGGTCGTGAGAGAGGCTTAGTAAATGGGTATGCAACATTCAGATCCGTATGTATCTTGCAAATCTCTATGTCTCCCTCCTTGACTTGATCGCGGATGAAATTGAAGCATCTCTTGATGTGCTTGGTTCTCTTGTGAAATCTGGATTCCTTTACCAAGGCAATTGCACCAGTATTGTCACAAAAGATTTTCATTGGACCCGATGCACTAGGTATTACACCTAGATTGGATATGAACTCCTTCATCCAGACTCCTTCATTTGCTACTTCCGAAGCAGCTATGTATTCCGCTTCACATGTAGATCCCGCCACGATGCTCTGTTTAGAACTGCACCAACTGACAGCTCCACCATTCAATAAAATACGTATCCGGTTTGTGACTTAGAGTCATCCAATCAGTGTCAAAGCTCACATCGGCGTAACCGTTTACGGTGAGCTCTTTGTCACCTACATAAACGAGAAACATATATCCTTAGTCCTTTTCAGGTATTTCAGGATGTTCTTGACCGCTGTCCAGTGATCCACTCCTGGATTACTTTGGCACCTCCCTGCTAAACTAATAACAAGGCACACATCAGGTCTGGTAGACAACATTGCATACATGATAGAACCTATGGCCGAGGCATAGGGAATGACTTTCATTTTCTCTCTATCTTCTACGGTGATCGGGCATTGAGTCTGACTCAACTTCAAACCTTGTAACACAGGCAAGAACCCTTTCTTTGCTTGATCCATTTTGAACTTCTTCAAAACTTTATCAAGGTATGTGCTTTGTGGAAGTCCAATTAAGTGTCTTGATCCATCTCTATAGATCTTGATGGCCAATATATAAGCAGCTTCACCGAGGTCTTTCATTGAAAAATTCTTATTCAAGTATCCTTTTATGCTATTCAGAAATTCAGTATCATTTCCAATCAACAATATGTCATCCACATATAATATCAGAAATGCTACGGAGCTCCCACTCACTTTCTTATAAATACAGGCTTCTCCAAAAGTGTGTATAAAACCATATGCTTTGATCACACTATCAAATCATATATTCCAACTCCGAGATGCTTGCACCATTCCATAAATGGATCGCTGGAGCTTGCACACTTTGTTAGCACCTTTTGGATCGACAAAACCTTTCGGTTGCATCATATACAACTCTTCTTTAAGATATCCATTAAGGACTGCAGTCTTGACATCCATTTGCCAAATTTTATAATCATAAAATGCAGCAATTGCTAACATGATTCAGACGGACTTAAGCATCGCTACGGGTGAGAAGCTCTCATCGTAGTCAACTTCTTGAACTTGTCGAAAACCTTTCGCAACAAGTCGAGCTTTATAGACAGTAATATTACTGTCAGCGTCAGTCTTCTTCTTGAAGATCCATTTATTCTCTATGGCTTGCTGATCATCGGGCAAGTCAACCAAAGTCCATACTTTATTCTCATACATGGATCCCATCTCAGATTTCATGGCCTCAAGCCATTTCACGGAATCTGGGCTCATCATAGCTTCCTGATAGTTCGTAGGTACGTCATGGTCAAGTAACATGACTTCCAGAACAGGATTACTGTACCACTCTGGTGCGGATCTTACGCTGGTTGACCTACGAGGTTCGGTAGTAACTTGATCAGAAGTTTCATGATCATCATCATTAGCTTCCTCACTAATTGGTGTAGGAATCACTGGAACTGATTTCTATGATGAACTACTTTCCAATAAGGGAGAAGGTATAGTTACCTCATCAAGTTGTACTTTCCTCCCACTCACTTCTTTCGAGAGAAACTCCTTCTCTTGAAAGGATCTATTCTTAGCAACAAATATCTTGCCTTTGGATCTGTGATAGAAGGTGTACCCAATAGTCTCCTTTGGGTATCCTATGAAGACACATTTCTCCGATTTGGGTTCAAGCTTATCAGGTTGAAGCTTTTTCACATAAGCATCGCAGCCCCAAACTTTTAGAAACGACAACTTGGGTTTCTTGCCAAACCAAAGTTCATATGGTGTTGTCTCAACGGATTTCGATGGTGCCCTATTTAACGTGAATGCAACCGTCTCTAAAGCATAACCCCAAAACGATAGCGGTAAATCAGTAAAAGACATCATATCTAATAAAGTGCGATTACGACGTTCGGACACACCATTATGCTGTGGTGTTCTAGGTGGCGTGAGTTGCAAAACTATTCCACATTGTTTCAAATGAAGACCAAACTCATAACTCAAATATTCACGTCCACGATCAGATACTTTATTTTCTTGTTACGATGATTTTCCACTTCACTCTGAAATTCTTTGAACTTTTCAAATGTTTCATACTTATGTTTCATCAAGTAGATATACCCATATCTGCTCAAATCATCTGTGAAGGTTAGAAAATAATGATACCCACCACGAGCATCAACAGTCATCAGACCACATAAATCAGTATGTATTATTTCCAATAAGTATGTTTCTCGTTCCATTGTTCCGGAGAATGGAGTCTTAGTCATCTTGCCCGTGAGGCATGGTTCGCAAGCATTAAGTGATTCATAATCAAGTGATTCCAAAATCCCATCAGCATGGAGTTTCTTCATGCGCTTTACACCAATATGACCTAAACGGCAGTGCCACAAATAAGTTGCACTATCATTATTAAACTTACATCTTTTGGCTTCAATACTATGAATATGTGTATCACTACTATCGAGATTCAATAAAAATAGACCACTCATCAAGGGTGCATGACCATAAAAGATATTACTCATATAAATAGAAGAACCATTATTCTCTGATTTAAACGAATAACCGTCTCACATCAAACAAGATCCAGATATAATGTTCATGCTTAACGCTGGCACCAAATAATAATTATTGAGGTCTAATACTAATCCCGAAGGTAGATGTAGAGGTAGCGTGCCGACGGCGATCACATCGACTTTGGAACCATTTCCCACGCGCATCGTCACCTCGTCCTTAGCCAATCTTCGCTTAATCCGTAGCCCCTGTTTCGAGTTGCAAATATTAGAAACACAACCAATATCAAATACAGGCGCTACTGCGAGCATTAGTAAGGTATACATCAAGAACAAGTATATCAAATATACCTTTCACTTTGCCGTCCTTCTTATCCGCCAAATACTTGGGGCAGTTCTGCTTCCAATGACCAGTCCCTTTGCAGTGGAAGCACACAGTCTCGGGCTTAGGTCCAGACTTGGGCTTCTTCACTTGATGAGCAACTTGCTTGCCATTCTTCTTGAAGTTCCCCTTCTTCCCTTTGCTCTTTTTCTTGAAACTAGTGGTCTTTTTGATCATCAAAACTTGATGCTCCTTCTTGATTTCTACCTCCGCAGCCTTTAGCATTGCGAAGAGCTCGGGAATTGTATTATCCATCCCTTGCATATTATAGTTCATCCTGAAGCTTTTGTAGCTTGGTGGAAGTGATTGAAGAACTTTGTCAATGACACTATCATCAGGAAGATTAACTCCCAGTTGAGTCAAGTGGTTGTGGTACCCAGACATTCTGAGTATATGTTCACTGACAGAACTATTCTCCTCCATCTTGTAGCTATAGAACATATTGGAGACTTCATATCTCTCAATTCGGGCATTTGCTTGAAATATTAACTTCAACTCCTGGAACATCTCATATGCTCCATGACGTTCAAAACGTGTTGAAGTCCTGATTCTAAGCCGTAAAGCATGGCACACTGAACTATCGAGTACTCATCAACTTTGCTCTGCTAGACGTTTATAACATCTGGTGTTGCTCCTGCAGCGGGCTTTGCACCTAGCGGTGCTTCTAGGATGCAATTCTTCTATGCAGCAATGAGCATAATCCTTAAGTTACGGACCCAATCCGTGTAGTTGCTACCATCATCTTTCAACTTAGCTTTCTTTAGGAATGCATTAAAATTCAAAGGAACAGAAGCACGGGCCATTTATCTACAACAACATAGACATGCAAAATACTATCAGGTACTAAGTTCATGATAAATTAAAGTTCAATTAATCATATTACTTAAGAACTCCCACTTAGATAGACATCCCTCTAATCATCTGAGTGATCACATGATCCATATCAACTAAACCATGTCCAATCATCACGTGAGATGGAGTAGTTTTCAATGGTGAACATAACTATGTTGATCATATCTACTATATGATTCACGCTCGACCTTTCGGTCTTAGTGTTCCAAGGCCATATCTGCATATGCTATGCTCATCAAGTTTAACCCGAGTATTCTGCGTGTGCAAAACTGGCTTGCACCCGTTGTATGTGAATGATACGTCTCCAACATATCTGTAATTTTTGATTGTTCCATGCTATTATATTATCTGTTTTGGATGTTTAATGGGCTTTAATATGCTATTTTATATTATTTTTGGGACTAACCTATTAACCAAAGGCCCAGTGCCAGTTTCTGTTTTTTGGCCTATTTCAGTGTTTTGCAGAAAAAGAATATCAAACAGAATCCAAACGGAACGGAACCTTCGCAAGGATCTTTCTTGGAAGAAATGCAATCTAGGAGACTTGGAGTGGAAGTCAGAGATTCAACGAGGCGTCCACGAGGTAGGAGGGCGCGCCCAGGGGGTAGGCACCCCCACCCTCATGGGCCCCTCGTAGCTCCACCGATGTACTTCTTTCGCCTATATATACTCTTATACCCTAAAAATATCAAGGGGAGCCACGAAACCACTTTTCCACCGCCGCAACCTTCTGTACCCGTGAGATCCCATCTGGGGCCTTTTTCGATGATCTGTCGGAGGGGGATTCGATCTCGGAGGGATTCTGCATCAACACCATAGGCTCTCTAATGATGTGTGAGTAGTTTACCACAGACCTTCAGGTCGATATTTATTAGCTAGATGGCTTCTTCTCTCTCTCTCTCTCTTTGATTCTCAATACAAAGTTCTCCTCGATGTTCTTGGATATCTATTCGATGTAATATTCTTTTGCGGTGTGTTTGCCGAGATCCGATGAATTGTGGATTTATGATCAATTTTATCTATGAACAATATTTGGTTCTTCTCCGAATTCTTATATGCATGATTTGATATCTTTGCAAGTCTCTTCGAATTATCGGTTTAGTTTGGCCTACTAGATTGATCTTTCTTGCAATGGGAGAAGTGCTTAGATTTGGGTTCAATCTTGCAGTGTCCTTTCCTAGTGATAGTAGGGGCAACAAGGCACGTTTTGTATTGTTGCCATCGAGGATAAAAATATGGGGTTTATATCATATTGCTTGAGTTTATCCCTCTACACGATGTCATCTTGCCTAATGCGTTACTCTGTTCTTATGAACTTAATACTCTAGATGCATGCTGGATAGCGGTCGATGTGTGGAGTAATAGTAGTAGATGCAGAATCGTTTCGGTCTACTTGACACGGGCGTGATGCTTATATTCATGATCATGCCTAGATATTCCCATAACTATGCACTTTTCTATCAATTGCTCGGCAGTAATTTTTCACCCACCGTAATACATGCTATCATGAGAGAAGCCACTAGTGAAACCTATGCCCCCTGGGTCTACTTTATATCATATAAGTTTCCGATCTACAATTCTTGTTTACTATTTATTTTATTTTGCAATCTTTACTTTCCAATCTATACAACAAAAATACCAAAAATATTTATGTTATTATCTTTATCAGATCTCACTTTTGCAAGTGGCTCTGAAGGGATTGACAACCCCTTTATCGCGTTGGTTGCAAGGTTCTTGATTATTTGTGCAGGTACTAGGCGACTTGTGTGTAGTCTCCTACTGGATTGATACCTTGGTTCTCAAAAACTGAGGTAAATACTTACGCTACTTTGTTGCATCACCGTTTCCTCTTCAAGGGAAAACCAACGCATGCTCAAGAGGTAGCAAGCAGGATTTCTATCGCCATTGCCGGGGAGATCTACGTCAAGTCAAGACATACCAAGTACCCATCATAAACTCTTCTCCCTCGCATTACATTATTTTCCATTTGCCCCTCGTTTTCCTCTCCCCCACTTCACCTTTGCCCTTTTCTTTCGCCCTTCTTTCGTTCGATCTTGTGTTACCATGTACCTTATTTTTGCTTGCATCTTCGCTTGCTAAAAGTTTATGGATCCTCATCCACTTGCTAATCTCTTTAAGAGATCCAATTATGATGAACCTATTGCTAGTGAGTTGACTGCACTAGATTATCTTTATGAGGTTTTGCTTGAAATTCGTGAATCTAAAAAGTGTGATGAATTTCTTTATGAAGCGATTTATGATAGATCTTTGAATAAAAAGCGTGATTAAAATGATTTTATTATAAATTCTATTGATGTAAGTTGTGCTAATAATATGCAAAACTCTAAGCTTGGGGATTCTAGTTTTGCTATGTCATCTACTTGTTGCAATGATCATGATTGGGGTGATTCTTCTTATGATCTTGAAAATTTATTTAAGCCCCATGATGAATATGAGATTGATAATAATGTTTGCAATAATATTGAAAGTGGGTTTGGAACAGCGTCAACTTTAGATCCCACATATTTGGAGAATGTTCGATCTTATGATTTTTTTGATAAAAGTGGGTTTGGAGAGGTCATGACTTTAGTTAATGTTAATCCCACTATTTTGGAAGACTGTCAACTTTGCATACATGTGGATCGTGTTAAGAATATGTTTTGTGATAGCTATATTGTTGAATTTGCTTATGATCCTACATGTAATTATTATGAGAGAGGAAAATATGGTTGTAGAAATTTTCATGTCACCAAATTACCTCTTGTTATGTTGAGATTGCTATTGTTTCTTTCTCCTTCCTTGCATATGCTAGTCTTTGCTTGTCTTGATAATTTGTTTGATTATATAATGCCTATGCATAGGAAGTATGTTAGACTTAGATGTGATTTTCATATGCTTCATGATGCTCCCTTCATGTTTCAATTGCTATTTTTCATGCGAGCATCATTAAAATTATAGATCCCTAGCTAGGGGCGTTAAACGATAGTGCTTGTTAGGAGGCAACCCAATTTTATTTTTGTTCTTTACTTTTTGTTCCTGTTTAGTAATAAATAAATCATCTATCCTCTGTTATGATTGTGTTTTTATGTTTTAATTAGTGTTTGTTCCAAGTAAAGCCTTTAGGATCTTCTTGGGTGATTGTTGTTTGATCTTGCTGGAAACAATAGAAAGTATGTGCTCACGAGAATAATTTTCATTTTTTACCAGAGAGCGATAAAATACCAATTTCAACTAAAGTAGATCAATATACAAATTATTTAGGTCTTCCTATTTTTTCAGAATTTTTGTAGTTACAAAAGTATTCGAAACCTCCAGATTGCTACAGACTGTTCTATTTTTGATAGATTCTGTTTCGTGTGTCGTTTGCTTATTTTGATGAATCTATGGCTAGTATCGGGGGGTATGAACCATAGAGAAGTTGTAATATAGTAGGTTTAACCCCAATATAAATAAAGAATGAGTTCATTACAGTACCTTAAAGTGGTGGTTTGTTTTCTTATACTAACGGAGCTCATGAGATTTTCTGTTGAGTTTTGTGTTGTGAAGTTTTCAAGTTTTTGGGTAAAGATTTGATGGATTTTGGAACAAGGAGTGGCAAGAGCCTAAGCTTGGGGATGCCCATGGCACCCCAAGGTAAAATTCAAGGACAACCAAAATCCTAAGCTTGGGGATGCCCCGGAAGGCATCCCCTCTTTCGTCTTCGTCTATCGGTAACTTTACTTGAGGCTATATTTTTATTCACAACATGATATGTGTTTTTCTTGGAGCGTCTTGTATGATTTGAGTCTTTGCTTTTTAGTTTACCACAATCATCCTTGCTGTACACACCTTTTGGGAGAGACACACATGAATCGAAATTTATTAGAATACTCTATGTGCTTTACTTATATATTTTGAGCTAGATAATTTTGCTCTAGTGCTTCACTTATATCTTTTTAGAGCACGATGGTGGTTTTATTTTATAGAAATTATTGATCTCTCATGCTTCACTTATATTATTTTGAGATTCTTTTAGAACAGCATGGTAATTTGCTTTGGTTATGAAATTAGTCCTAATATGATAGACATACAAGATGGGTATAATAAAAACTTTCATATAGAGTGCATTGAATACTATGAGAAGTTTGATACTTGATGATTGTTTTGAGATATGAAGATGGTGATATTAGAGTCATGCTAGTTGAGTATTTGTGAATTTGAGAAATACTTGTGTTGAGGTTTGCAAGTCCCGTAGCATGCACGTATGGTAACCGTTGTGTAACAAATTTGAAGCATGAGGTGTTTCTTTGATTGTCCTCCTTATGAGTGGCGGTCAGGGACGAGCGATGGTCTTTTCCTACCAATCTATCCCCCTAGGAGCATGCGCGTAGTGCTTGGTGATACGTCTCCAACGTATCAATAATTTATGAAGTATTCATGCTATTATATTATCCATCTAGGATGTTTTATATGCATTTATATGCTATTTTATATGATTTTTGGGACTAACCTATTAACCTAGAGCCCAGTGCCAGTTTCTGTTTTGTTGTTGTTTTTGAGTATCACAGAAAAGGAAAACCAAACGGAGTCCAATTGACCTGAAACTTGACGGAGCTTATTTTTGGACCAGAAGAAGGACAAGAAGTGAAAGAACTGGGCCAGAAGAGTCTCGGGCTGCCCACTGATACGTCTCCAACGTATCTATAATTTTTGATTGCTCCATGCTATTATATTATCTATTTTGGATGTCAATGGGCTTTATTTTACACTTTTATATCATTTTTGGGACTAACCTACTAACCAGAGGCCCAGCCCAATTTGCTGTTTTTTTTGCCTATTTTAGGGTTTCGCCAAAAAGGAATATCAAACGGAGTCCAAACGGAATGAAACCTTCGGGAACGTGATTTTCTCAACAAACATGATCCAGGAGACTTGGAGTGGGCGTCAAGAAACAAACGAGGAAACCACGAGGCAGGGGGCGCGCCTACCCCCTGGGTGCGCCCTCCACTCTCTTGGGCCCCTCGTTGCTCCACCGACGTACTTCTTCCTCATATATATATCCACGTACCCCCCCAAACATCCAGGAGCACCACGAAAACCTAATTCCACCACCGCAACCTTCTGTACCTGAGAGATCCCATCTTGGGGCCTTTTCCGGAGCTCCGCTGGAGGGGGCATTGATCAAGGAGGGCCTCTACATCAACTCCATGGCCTCTCTGGTGATGTGTGAGTAGTTTACTTCAGACCTACATGTCCATAGTTATTAGCTAGATGGCTTCTTCTCTCTCTTTGGATCTCAATACAAAGTTCTCCTCGATCTTCTTGGAGATCTATTCAATGTAATCTTCTTTTGCGGTGTGTTTGTCGAGATCCGATGAATTGTGCGTTTATGATCAAGTTTATCTATGAACAATATTTGAATCTCCTCTGAATTCTTTTATGTATGATTGGTTTATCTTTGCAAGTCTCTTCGAATTATCAGTTTGGTTTGGCCTACTAGATTGATCTTTCTTGCAATGGGAGAAGTGCTTAGCTTTGGGTTCAATCTTGCGGTGCTCGATCCCAGTGACATAAAGGGAAATGACACGTATTATATTGTTGCCATCGAGGATAAAAAGATGGGGTTTATTGTTGGAAATATGCCCTAGAGGTAATAATAAAATAGTTATTATTATATTTCCTTGTTCATGATAATTGTCTATTGTTCATCCTATAATTGTGTTATCCGGAAATCGTAATACATGTGTGAATACATAGACCACAACATGTCCCTAGTCAGCCTCTAGTTGACTTGCTCGTTGATCAATAGATGGTTATGGTTTCCTGACCATGGACATTGGATGTCGTTGATAACTGGATCACATCATTAGGAGAATGATGTGATGGACAAGACCCAATCCTAAGCATAGCAGAAGATCATGTAGTTCGTCTGCTAAAGCTTTTCTAATGTCAAGTATCTTTTCCTTAGACCATGAGATTGTGCAACTCCCGGATACCGTAGGAATGCTTTGGGTGTGCCAAACGTCACAACATAACTGGGTGGCTATAAAGGTGCACTACGGGTGTCGGTGTCAAAACCGGCGGATCTCGGGTAGGGGGTCCCGAACTGTGCGTCTAGGCCGGATGGTAACAGGAGGCAAGGGACACGAAGTTTTACCCAGGTTCAGGCCCTCTTGATGGAGGTAAAACCCTACGTCCTGCTTGATTAATATTGATGATGTGGGTGGTACAAGAGTAGATCTACCACGAGATCGGAGAGGCTAAACCCTAGAAGCTAGCCTATGGTATGATTGTTGTTCTATATGTTGTCCTACGGACTAAAACCCTCCGGTTTATATAGACATCGGAGAGGGTTAGGGTTACACAAAGTCGGTTACAATGGTAGGAGATCTACATATCCGTATCGCCAAGCTTGCCTTCCACGCCAAGGAAAGTCCCTTCCGGACACGGGACGAAGTCTTCAATCTTGTATCTTCATAGTCCAGGAGTCCAGCTGAAGGTATAGTCCGGCCATCTGGACACCCCCTAATCCAGGACTCCCTTAGTAGCCCCTGAACCAGGCTTCAATGACGACGAGTCCGGGGCGCAGATGGTCTTCGGCATTGTAAGGCGGGTTCCTCCTCCAAGTACTTCATAGAAGATTTTGAACACAAAGATAGTGTCCGGCTCTGCAAAATAAGTTTCCACATATTGCCATAGAGAGAATAATATTTACACAAATCTAATCTGCTGACGTATTCCGTAGTGTGACATCGCACCACGACCAATCCTTTATTCGAATCATTTTATTGTCCCACCTCAGCGTGTCATGCGAGGCGGTTTCCTTGGCACATCTCATCGAAGCAGAGATCGTGTCCCCTTATTCCGGGATTCTCATCAATACGGGCGTGGGTAACCCAACCGCTTCTAGGACTCCTAGACTATAGGCAAGTCCAAACGGCCACAGAGAGGATGCTTGATATTCACCCTCTTTATAAAGGGTTAAGGCTTTTATTTTTTCCCTCCCCTGCTCAATCGAATCCTTCCCCCACCTCAAGCTCAAACACCCAAAGTTCAGGTCAGGTGCTCCGAACCTTTAATCATGTCCGGATCTAGCCTTCAAGGCTGATGGGTGCCTTCCTCCGTCACGGAAGAAGACATCAAAAAGTTGAGGGAGGCCAGATATCTGACCGTCGAGGTTTTGCATCAGCTGCCTGCCCAAGGGCAGGCCGTCCCCTCCCCCGAACCCAACGAGAACGTCGTGTTCGTCTCCCACTTCCTCCGAGGTCTAGGCCTTGCTTTGGATCCTTTCGTCAGGGGTTTGATGTTTTATTACGGGCTAGATTTCCATGATCTAGCTCCGGACTCCTTTCTTCATATCACGACATTTATTGTCGTGTGTGAGGCCTTCCTCCGGGTTACCCCTCACTTTGGCCTGTGGCTCAAGACCTTTGAAGTAAAGCCGAAGATGATCGAGGGGCAACATGTAGCGTGTGGAGGTGCTTCAATAGGCAAGATGACGGGAGCTCCATGGCCCAAGGGTTCCATTCCAGAGGTGTCTGAATTGTGGCAACATGAGTGGTTCTACATCACGGCTCCTAGAAGTGCCAAGTGGGCGGCCGCCCCTGTTTTCCGCTCGGGCCTTCCACCACAACTGATGTCATGGATCAGCAGAGGTCTGAGCTGGGGTCCAGCCAAGGACGTGCCTATACTGCAAAGCCGCATTCGAGATCTCTTCAATGGAGATTTTAGTTTGGTTGCGGTAATACAAGTTATGCTGGTTCATCAAGTCCAGCCTTGCAAACGCCGGCCCCTTCGCTTATGGGAGTTCAATCCCGAGGGACCGCGTGTCATTCAAAAATTTCCTCGCCTTGACGCTTGAGGAGATGTACAAGTCATTCTTCGGACCTCAGGTAGAGTGTCCGGAAATCACCGAGGACGTGGGCCTGAGCAGTAACCGCGCCGCCGAACAGGTAAGGAATCTTCCGGCTGAACATACTATCTCTCATTTGTTACGAAGTTATTTCTGAGAGTTCGCTTTTTGACCAGGACTGGCTAACAAAGGCGAAGTTGATTCGGTGTTTGGCCCCCCTCCCTGAGGGTTTGGACAATCCGGTATTGGAAAAGATGCTCCAGGTCGCACCTTGCCCGGAGCCCTTGAAGGAAGATACTGGGGAGGATAATACGGGCGGACGCGGGCCCCCAACGCTGCCCATTATAACCGAGGGAGCGAGCGTCTCCATGAAGGAAGACGACCGAAGGAGGAAAAGGACTGTGCCTGGGGATTCGGAAGCCGAAGCTTCCAAACGGGAGAAGAAGTCTCCCACAGAGGGTCCTACCTTGGGGGGTGCTTTTGCCGCCCAAAGTCCGCGGGGGGATCAATTCTCCAGCGAGTCGTAAGTGACCCGGAATACTTTAATAGTACATGTATGCCATCTTTTTCTTCTGAGAAAATAACCACCGCATATATCTTTGCAGTTCGGGGCTTAGCCCCTCTCAAATGAGCTCGTCTTCGGGGGATCTTCTTCCAGAGATGATGGAGAGCTAAACGCCTCCTCCGGACTCCTCCACTCCGGAAGCGGGCGATCCCGAAGTGTCGTCGCGGAGGGCCTCTCCGAGTCCGGTGAGGCCAGAAGATAATCCCATTGACTCCTGAAGCTCCCAGTGTCCGGCTCCCGAAGAGAGCGGACAAAAGAGTCCGACACCGTCTGGTGTGCGATCGGATGTTCTGAGGGAGTTGGTGGGGCGAGCGGCCATCTTATATGAACACCATGTGCTGATGAATACGGTGATGGAGAGAATCTCGTTCGCCGAAAGCGGATTGCATGAAGCTTTTATGAGTCTACTGACAGGCTTTGAGGTACGTAAAATAATGTATGATAGTCCTGCATATGCTAGGTGTGCCCTATGTAGATAGTAGCCCCTAAGACTCTGGTTATCGTCGGAAACAACGACGAACAGAGGATCATATTCCCAGGTAATAACCATACTGCCTCTATGTGCAGGTGATGGAAGCTCCGGTGGCTAGCCGGACTAGCGAGTTTGCCCATTTAAAACGGCAGTTGGATGCGGCAGACGCCGACATCGAGCTTGTTAACAAAAGGCTTGACGAGGCACAGGGTAAGTGTCATTATCTGGTAAACGCCACATAGTAAGAGCAGCATGATGACAGTATCTTTAATATGTTGTGACTGCAGATGGAGCTGCCACTGTTGAAGCCTTGTAGGCAGAACTTGCCCGAGCCAAGGAACAGGCGAGGTTTGGTAATGCGGTAGCTTTGAAGGCGGCCGAAGAGTTGAAAGCCGAGAAGGCCGCGCATGGCGAGAGCCGAGATAAGATGGCCAAGATGGCCATAGAATTAAAAGACGCCGCCAACCGTTGCCGGGTTCTTGAAAAGGAAAACCTAGCGAAGGCATCGGACCTTGAGAAGGCTGCTGCGACGAGAAAAGACATCCGCTCTACTATGAGGGCGAAGAAGGAGGAGCTGCGGGAAGCCGGGGATATTGTAGCTGGGAAATCCTTTATGTTGCGGAGGAAGTTCGGAGATCCACGGTATGCCTCTCTGGATCGGCTGTGGAGTTCGGAGGATGTGTATATGGATTTGGCGGCGAGCGCTGCCGATGCGGCCAAGTACTTCCAGAGTCAGACGGACCGTGAATTGGACCAGCTGTTTTGGACACAATTCCATTCTCCCGAGCGTCCGCTTTCATTGACTGACCAATTAGCCGAATGGGCCGAACTGAATAGGTTGTCCGGACTCGCCATGAGGTCTGTTGTGGATCAGCTATGGCTGGAAAGGCCAAAACCGAACAGCTATTTCAGCTTGGTGCAACAGTTCCTTGACATGGTGCCGCGCATTAATGCGATGAAGGGGTCGGCGTGCATAGAGGGCTCACGGATGGCCTTTGCCCGTGTTAAAGCATACTGGGCGGAGATGGATGCTACCACTGTTGCAGCGCGGGATTCGGCCATAGGTCGAATGGCTGCTGAGCACTACTTTGAAGAAGTTCTTGAGGGTGCTCGTTTGATAGAGACCCAGTGCTCAAAAAATATTATGTTTGAGTGATATGTAATCTCATTGTAAGCGAAATGCTTTTATAAATTTTTATAAGGCTATTTTATACTTTTGCCTGAAAGTAATATGATGCCTCCTCGGCGGCCGTTTATGTATACATGTGTATAACCTGAAAGAATGCAGCCATCGGCTTCAACCCCCACGCATATAATGCGGAGGTGCTCGCAAAAAACACGCGTTCACACTTAACCCAACGTCTTGGTCCTATTAAGGAGGTGATAGCGGAGCGAGCGAGGCAACCAGACTATAATGCTTTAGCACTTTCACTTAGCCATAGGAGTTTGACAGTGGGGCTACTAGATAGCCCCTGGTGGCTCCGCACTCTCCCGATCCCGGGGTGCGTACATGCCTGGCCGGAAAACGGCCCTTCATTAAGGCGGAGGAATTCTAACATTCCAACAGGTCATCGAGTGGTTGACCAGTCTCACGCTATATCATGACAGTCAGTTTTTGGCTTTCTCTATTGAGGTGCTCGTCCGGATGAACCAGGGCACAATCGCAGTAGTTCTCCTGGTGCTACCTTAGCCAGTAAAGCAGAACGTAAGGCACCAAAACACAGGAGCCGGGCAAACCCAACATTTGACCAAAGACAATGATTCAGAGCTGATGTATATAGGGCCAAACTCGCGACGCCGAACACTCCCTAAGGTATTTGGTCTTTGTGGTATAAACCGGGCCAAAATAATGGCCTTTGTAAGAAGCGCCTTGTGTCCAGGTACGTGCATTGTTTTGGCGTGGCCACATGCCAAGACGTCAGCATCCTTCTCAATGGTGGATATGTATCAACAAGAGATAGTAAAAAAGGTTTATGCAGGGTCTTAATCTAAAAAGAATCCTTGAAGCGGGTCCCTGCTGCACGTCTGCGCCTGTGTCTCCGTTATGCCGTATCCTGGAAGGGTGTAGCACGATGATCGTCTATAAAAGAGAGGAATTTAGGTGAAAAAGTTGTCGTGCAAAAAGATAGTTTTTAAAGAAACCATGTATAATTCAAGATGAGAAGAAATTGCCACTTGTCTGCACGCGTTGAGCCCCTTGTATTGACAAATAGGGGTGTGACCATTTATTCGGTATAAATAGCGGCGCCGGACTTGATTAGTTGTGTCTGAGGTCTTGACGACCTATTGGATGCTTTCGCTGGTCCGGGCGCCTTTAGTGTGCGGCTGCCAAGGCAGCCACACTCTCTTCGGCGCGCAGAGATCGCTTGATATTTCCGTTCACTGAAATGATGCCACGTGGACCGGGCATCTTGAGTGTGAGGGAGGCGTAGTGTGGTATTGCATTAAAGCGAGCGAAAGCTTCGCGTCCGAGCAGTACTTGATAGCCACTTTGGAACGGAGCGATGTGGAAGGTTAAATGCTCATGACAGAAGTTATCGGGGGAGCCGAATATAACTTGTAGTAGGAGGGAGCCCATACAACGAGCCCCTGGGCCTGGCGTTACTCCTTTAAAGGTAGTATTGCTATGGCGAATTTTTGTTGGGTCTAGCCCCATCCTACGGATTGTATCCTGATATATTAGGTTTAGATTGCTGCCACCGTCCATCAAGACTCGTGTGAAGTGATATCCGCCAATTACTGGGTCTAATACCAGGGCAGCCCATCCTACGTGTCGGATACTTGCTGAGTAATCACGATGGTCGAAAGTGATCGGTTGAGACGACCAGTGGCAGGACTTCGCGGTGACAGGCACTTGGGTATATTTTCCTGGGAGTGCCGCGTTGTTTTTTCCCTTGATCATGTGTAACACATTTACTGTTTTGACTTCTGGTGGAAATTTCTTTTGTTCCCCAGTGTCATGCTTGGGAGGCTCGTCCTCGTCTTCACTTGGTGTATCCTCCCCCTTGTGTACGGCGTTGAGCTTGCCGGACTGCTTGAAGACCCAACATTCTCTGTGGGTATGATTAGCAGGTTTACCAGGGGTACTATGGATCTGACATACTTGGTCCAGAATTTTGTTGAGGCTGGACAGTTCATCCCTGGTGCCTTTAGAGGGCGGCTTTTGACCTGGCCGAGAGCTTTTGAATCCGGCGTTTACTGCCGTGCCCTTCGTGTTGTCTTCTTTATTCCGGCGTTTGTTATTGCTGTTGCGCCGTGATTTCCCGTTTCCATCTCTAACTTCAGATGTACTGGGGTCGCTGGTGCTGCATCTGGCTAGCCAGCTGTCCTCACCCGCGCAAAAGCGGGTCATGAGGCTTGTTAATGCGGCCATCGTTCTCGGCTTATTTTGGCCGAGGTGTCTGGCGAGCCATTCGTCACGGACGCTATGCTTAAAAGCTGCCAAGGCTTCGGCGTCCGGACAGTCGACAATCTGGTTCTTTTTAGTAAGAAACCTATTCCAAAGCTTTCGGGCTGACTCTCCGGGCTGTTGAGTTATATGACTCAAATCGTCCGCATCCGGAGGTCGGACATAAGTCCCTTGAAAATTTGCCCGAAAGGCGTCTTCGAGCTCTTCCCAACTTCCAATGGAGCTTTCGGGGAGGCTTTTAAGCCAGTGACGAGCTGGCCCTTTGAGCTTGAGGGGTAAGTACTTGATGGCGTGGAGATCATCTCCTCGAGCCATATGGATATGAAGGATGTAGTCCTCAATCCAGACCCCAGGGTCTGTTGTTCCGTCGTATGTCTCTATGTTTACGGGTTTGAATCCCTCTGGAAATTCATGGTCCAGCACCTCATCGGTGAAACATAGGGGGTGTGCGGCACCCCTGTAGCTGGGTGTACCGCGTTGTTCGGATGTTTGTTGTGTTGCATTGTATGCTGGGGCGCGCTTGCGTGGTCCATAGATGGATCTTGTTGCGCCGTCCTTTGGGTGCGAGCCCTCGCATGGGTCGCGTGTTGTATTGTGAGTGGCGTTGTATGCCGCTCTGTGTTGGTAGAGAGGTCGTCTATCCGGCCAGGTGGCTGCTTTCATATTTGGTTGTGGGGGGTCTGAGGCCTCCTCATCGAATTCAGGTAGCAGCTTCCGCTTTGGGTAACTCTTGGAGGGGCGATTGTCGCCGTACCTCGCTGTTGTGTTGAGTATTTTACTCCATCTGATTTGGAGTGTGTCTTGCGTAGCCTTGAGCCTTTGCTTCTTCTTTTTAAGACTCTTCGCAGTGGCAACAAGCCTTTTACGGGCATTCTGCTGCTCCGGGTGCCTGTCTGGCGTTATGTCGTCCGGACCATTATCCTTGATAGAATTTGTTTGTTCGGTTTGATTATCCGGATTGCCGTTGTCCGGCAGCAGTTTGCCCTGCTCTAGCGCTGGGTCCGTGTGATTGTTATTTTTGTCGAGGCGGTATTTGGGGTGGCGCTTGCGTCGCCGCTTTGACTACTTATCGAGGGAACAAGCCTTCGGTGCGTCCTTCCGCTCCTCGTCGTCATCTTTTGGTGCGTCCACCATGTATACGTCATATGACGAGGTGGCTTTCCAGGGCCTAATAGGCGCTGGTTCTTCATCGTCTCCTTCATCGGTGTCCATACCGTCGATGTCTTCGGAGTCGAAGTCGAGCATGTCGGTTAAATCGTCGACAGTGGCTACAAAGTGGGTGGTGGGTGGGTTTTGAATGTCTTCATCGTCCGTATCCCAACCTTGCTGACCGTAGTCCGGCCAGGGCTTTCTTGATAAAGAGAGAGACTTTAGTGTCTTCAGAATATCGCCAAAAGGTGAGTGCTGAAAGATGTCCGCGGCAGTAAACTCCATGATCGGCGCCCAATCGGATTCGATCGGCAGGGGCGTGGAGGGTTCGGAATCCGGAGAGGAGCCCGGCTCCTTGGAGTCACGAGTCACGCGGAGTGCGGGGCTGGTGTTCGGCTTGATCGCCATTGGGATCGCAGCCCCCGAGGCGGCGTCCAACCACCCATCCTCGATCGGCGTAGTTGGCTCCAAATTAAGGGTCGGAGCCGATGCGGGTGCGGCCTCCAGGGCACTTTTCGGCGGCAGAGCTAGATCATGCTCGTCGTGACAGTGCGGCGTGCTCGGCAGTGGCTCGAATCCGTCGAAGATCAAGTCCCCGCGGATGTCAGCCTTGTAGTTTAAACTTCCAAAACTGACCTGACGGCAGGGGCATAGCTTTCGATCTGCTCCAGATGGCCAAGTGAATTGGCCCGCAGTGCGAAGCCGCCAAAGACGAAGATCTGTCCGGGGAGGAAGGTCTCACCCTGGACTGCATCGCTATTGATGATCGTAGGAGCCATCAAGCCTAACGGCGACGACACGGAGGAACTCTCAATGAAAGCACCAATGTCGGTGTCAAAACCGGCGGATCTCGGGTAGGGGGTCCCGAACTGTGCATCTAGGCCGGATGGTAACATGAGGCAAGGGACACGAAGTTTTACCCAGGTTCGGGCCCTCTTGATGGAGGTAAAACCCTACGTCCTGCTTGATTAATATTGATGATGTGGGTGGTACAAGAGTAGATCTACCACGAGATCGGAGAGGCTAAACCCTAGAAGCTAGCCTATGGTATGATTGTTGTTCTATATGTTGTCCTACGGACTAAAACCCTCCGGTTTATATAGACACCGGAGAGGGTTAGGGTTACACAAAGTCGGTTACAATGGTAGGAAATCTACATATCCGTATCGCCAAGCTTGCCTTCCACGCCAAGGAAAGTCCCTTCCGGACATGGGACAAAGTCTTTAATCTTGTATCTTCATAGTCCAGGAGTCCAACTGAAGGTATACTCCGGCCATCCGGACACCCCCTAATCCAGGTCTCCCTCAACGGGTATCTCCGAAATTATCTGTTGGGTTGGCACGAATCGATACTGAGATTTGTCACTCCGTATGACGGAGAGGTATATCTGGGCCCACTCGGTAAGACATCATCATAATGAGCTCAATGTGACTAAGGGGTTGGTCATGGGATGATGTGTTACGGAACGAGTAAAGAGACTTGCCGTAATGAGATTGAACAAGGTATCGGTATACCGACGATCGAATCTCGGGCAAGTGCTATACCGGTAGACAAAGGGAATCATATACAGGATTGATTGAATCCATGACATCGTGGTTCATCCGATGAGATCATCGTGGAACATGTGGGAGCCAACATGGGTATCCAAATCCCTCTGTTGGTTATTGGCCCGAGAGATGTCTCGGTCATGTCTGCATGGTTCTTGAACCCGTAGGGTCTACACACTTAAGGTTCAATGACGCTAGGGTTATAGGGAATATAAGTACGTGGTTAGCGAATTTTGTTCGGAGTCCCGGATGAGATCCCGGACGTCATGAGGAGTTCCGGAATGGTTCGGAGGTAAAGATTTATATATGGGAAGTCCCGTTTTGGACATCGGAAGTGTTCTGGGTGTTATCTGTAACGTACCGGGACCACTGGAAGGTTTTGGGGGTCCACCGGGAGGGGCCACCAGCCCCGGAGGCCTGCGTGGGCCAAGTGTGGGAAGGTACCAGCCCCTAGGTGGGCTGGTGCACCTCCCACAAGAGGCCCAAGGCACAGGGAAGGGGAGAAAGGGGAAACCATAGGCTCAGATGGGCCTAAGGCCCACCTAGGGTGCTCCCCCTTCTCTCCCCCTCTGGCCGCCCCTAGATGCATCTAGGGCTGGCTGCCACCCCTAGGGGGGGAACCCTAGATGGGGGCGCAGCCCCTCCCCCTATATATAGTGGGGGTTTTGGGGCTGCCAGAGACACGAGTCTCCCTCTCTCTTGGCGCAGCCCTACCCCTCTCCCTCCTCGTCTCTCGCAGTGCTTGGCGAAGCCCTGCTGGAGTGCCACACTCCTCCTCCACCACCACGCCGTCGTGCTGCTGCTGGACTGAGTCTTCCCCAACCTCTCCCTCTCCTCTTGCTGGATCAAGGCGCGAGAGACGTCACCAGGCTGCACGTGTGTTGAATGCGGAGGCACCGTTGTTCGGTGCTTAGATCGGATTTGGCTGCGATCTGAATCGCTTCGTGTACGACTCCTTATTCCGCATTTTGTAATGCTTCCGTTTCGCGATCTTCAAGGGTATGAAGATACACTCCCCTCTCTCTCGTTGCTAGTCTCTCCATAGATTGATCTTGGTGATACATAGAATTTTTTTAATTTCTGCAACGATCCCCAACAGTGGCATCATGAGCTAGGTCTATGCGTAGTTTCTATGCACGAGTAGAACACAAGTTGTTGTGGGCATCGATTTTGTCAAATTACTTGCTGTTACTAGTCTTATCTTGATTCGGCGGCATCGTGGGATGAAGCGGCCCGGACCGACCTTACACGTACTCTTACGTGAGACTGGTTCCACCGACTGACATGCACTAGTTGCATAAGGTGGCTAGCGGGTGTCTATCTCTCCCCCTTTAGTCAGATCGGATTCGATGAAAAGGGTCCTTATGAAGGGTAAATAAAAATTGGCATATCACGTTGTGGTTTTGGCGTAGGTAAGAAACATTCTTGCTACAAACCTATAGTAGCCACGTAAAAACTTGCAACAACAATTAGAGGACGTCTAACTTGTTCTTGCAGCATATGCTGTGTGATGTGATATGGCCAAAAGGATGTGATGAATGATATATGTGATGCATGAGATGGATCATGTTCTTGTAATAGGAATCACGACTTGCATGTTGATGAGTATGACAACCGGCAGGAGCCATAGGAGTTGTCTTAATTTATTTATGACCTGCGTGTCAACATAAATGTCATGTAATTACTTTACTTTATCGCTAACCGTTAGCCATAGTAGTAGAAGTAATAGTTGGCGAGACAACTTCATGAAGACATGATGATGGAGATCATGATGATGGAGGTCATGGTGTCATGCCGGTGACGATGATGATCATGGTGCCCCGAAGATGGAGATCAAAAGGAGCAAAATGATATTGGCCATATCATGTCACTATTTGATTGCATGTGATGTTTATCATGTTTTTACATCTTATTTTCTTAGAACGACGGTAGCTTAAATAAGATGATCCCTCGCAATAATTTCAAGAAAGTATTCCCCCTAAATGTGCACCGTTGCTAAGGTCCATTGTTTCGAAGCACCACGTGATGATCGGGTGTGATAGGTTCTAACGCTCGCATACAACGGGTGTAAGCCAGATTTACACATGCAATACACTTATGTTGACTTGACGAGCCTAGCATGTACAGACATGGCCTCGGAACACGGAAGACCGAAAGGTCGAACATGAGTCGTATAGAAGATACGATCAACATGAAGATGTTCACCGATGATGACTAGTCCGTCTCACGTGATGATCGAACACGGCCTAGTTGACTCGGATCATGTATCACTTAGATGACTAGAGGGATGTCTATCTGAGTGGGAGTTCATTAAATAATTTGATTAGATGAACTTAATTATCATGAACATAGTCTAAAAACTTTGCAATATGTCTTGTAGATCAAATGGCCCACGCTAATGTTGCCCTCAACTTCAATGCGTTCCTAGAGAAAACCAAGCTGAAAGACGATGGTAGCAACTACACGGACTGGGTCCGTAACCTGAGGATTATCCTCATAGCTACCAAGAAAGCATATGTCCTTGAAGCACCACTAGGTGAAGCGCCCATTTTCCTAGTAACTCAAGACGTTATGAATGCCTGGCAGTCGCGTAGTGATGATTACTCCCTGGTTCAGCGCGGCATGCTTTACGGCTTAGAACCGGGTCTCCAAAAGCGTTTTGAGCAGCACAGAGCATATGAGATGTTCCAAGAGCTCAAAATGGTTTTCCAAGCTCATGCCCGAGTCGAGAGATATGAAGTCTCTGACAAGTTCTACAGTTGTAAGATGGAAGAGAATAGTTCTGTCAGCGAGCACATACTCAAGATGTCTGGGTTGCACAACCGCTTGTCTCAGCTGGGAGTCAATCTCCTAGATGATGCGGTCATTGACAGGATCCTTTAGTGCTTCCACCTAGCTACAAGAGCTTTGTGATGAACTTCAATATGCAGGGGATGGAAAAGACCATTCCTGAGGTATATTCAATGCTAAAATCAGCGCAGGTGGAGATTAAAAAGGAACATCAAGTGTTGATGGTGAATAAAACCACTAAGTTCAAGAAAGGCAAGGGTAAAAAAACTTCAAGAAGGACGGTGAGGGAGTCCTAGATTAGGGGGTATCCAGACAGCCGGATTATATCCTTTGGCCGGACTGTTGGACTATGAAGATACAAGATTGAAGACTTCGTCCCGTGTCCGGATGGGACTCTCCTTGGCGTGGAAGGCAAGCTTGGAAATACGGATATGTAGATCTCCTTCCTTGTAACCGACTCTGTGTAACCCTAGCCCCCTCCGGTGTCTATATAAACCGGAGGGTTTAGTCCGCAGGACCAACAACAACAATCATACCATAGGCTAGCTTCTAGGGTTTAGCCTCTTCGATCTCGTGGTAGATCAACTCTTGTACTACTCATATTATCAAGAACAATCAAGCAGGACATAGGGTATTACCTCCATCAAGAGGGCCCGAACCTGGGTAAACATCATGTCCCCTGCCTCCTGTTACCATCCGCCTAGACGCACAGTTCGGGACCCCCTACCCGAGATCCGCCGGTTTTGACACCGACATTGGTGCTTTCATTGAGAGTTCCTCTGTGTCGTCATCGTTAGGCTTGATGGCTCCTTCGATCATCGATAGCGATGCAGTCCAGGGTGAGACTTTTCTCCCCGGACAGATCTTTGTATTCGGCGGCTTCGCACTGCGGGCCAACTCGCTTGGCCATCTGGAGCAGATCGAGAGTTATGCCCCTGGCCACCAGGTCAGGTTTGGAAGCTTAAACTACACGGCCGACATCCGCGGAGACTTGATCTTCGACGGATTCGAGCCCCTACCGAGTGCGTTGCACAGTCACGATGAGCATGATTTAGCTCTACCATCGGACAGTGTTTAGGAGACCGCACTGGCAACTGCTCCAACCCTCAATTCGGAGCCAATTGCGCCATCCATGGACGGGTGGATAGACCCCGCCACGGAGGCCGTATTCTCAGCAGCGATCGAGCCAAGTATCGACCTGACCCTTCACGGGAGCCGTGACGCCGAACTGCTAGACTCTTCCCCGGCCACGGACTCCGAACCGCCCGCGCCCGTGCCTATCGAATCCGACTTGGCGCCGATCATGGAATTCACCTCCGCGGATATCTTTCAGCACTCGCCCTTCAGCGACATACTGAATTCATTAAAGTCTCTCTCCTTGTCAGGAGAGTCCTGGCCGAACTATGTCCGGCAGGATTGGGATGCGGATGACGAAGAAATTTGCCGTCCACCCACCACCCACTTAGTAGCCGCTGTCGACGATTTGACCGACATGCTCGACTTTGACTCCGAAGGCATCAACGGTATGGACGACGATGCAGGAGACGAACAGGAGCCACTGTCCATAGGGCACTGGACGCCCACTTCATCATATGATGTATACATGGTGGACACACCCAAAGAAAACGACGACGAGGAACGGAAGGATGCAACGAAGGATCGTTCCCTCGAGAAGCAGTCAAAGCGGCGGTGTAAGCGCCGCTCCAAATCCCACCTCGGCACAAACAGCAATCATTTAGACCCAGCGATAGAGCAGGGTGAGCCAGCGGATGACAAACACGGCATTGAACCACTGTCCGACCACGACAACACGGAGAATCAAACCGAACAACCTAACTCCGGCGAAGATAACAGTCCGGATGACATCACACCAGACAGGCACCCAGAGCAACAGAATACCCATCAAAGGCTTGTTGCCACTGCGAGGAGTCTGAAAAAGCAGAAGCAAAGGCTCAGGGCTTCACAAGACACACTTAGAATTAGATGGAGTGAAGTACTCAACACTGCAGCAAAATACGGCGGTAGTCGCCACAAAAAGAGCTACCCGAAGCGAAAGCTGCTACCTGAATTCGATGAGGAGGCCTTAGATCCCCCGCAATCAAAAAACAAAACAACCATCCGGTCGGATAGACGACCTCGTGGCCAACATAGAGCGGCAAACGACGCCGCACACAAGCGAGTACGTGATCCACATGAGGGCTCGCATCAAAAGGACGGCGCAACCAGATCCATCTACGGGCCAAGCAAGCGCGCTCCAGCACGCAATGCAACACAACAAAAATCCGAACACCACGGTACACCCAAATACAGGGGTGTCGCACACCCCCTATGTTTCACCAATGAGGTGCTGGACCATGAATTTCCAGAGGGATTCAAACCCGTAAACATAGAGGCGTACGACGGAACGTCAGACCCTGGGGTCTGGATTAGGGACTACATCCTCCATATCCACATGGCTCGAGGAGACGATCTCCATGCCATCAAGTACTTACCCCTCTAGCTCAAAGGGCCAGCTCAGCACTGGCTTAAAAGCCTCCCCGAAAACTCCATTGGAAGCTGGGAAGAGCTCGAAGATGCTTTTCGGGCAAATTTTCAAGGGACCTATGTCCGACCACCGGATGCAGACGATTTAAGTCATATAACTCAACAGCCCGGAGAGTCAGCCTGAAAGCTTTGGAACATGTTTCTCACTAAAAAGAACCAAATAGTCGGTTGTCCGGACGCCAAAGCCTTAGTAGCTTTCAAGCATAGCATTCGAGACGAATGGCTTGCCAGACACCTCGGCCAAGAAAAGCCGAGAACAATGGCAGCATTAACAAGCCTTATGACCCGCTTTTGCGCGGGCGAGGACAACTGGTTAGCCCGATGCAACACAAGCGACCCAAGTACATCCGAAGTCAGGGACGGAAACGGGAAGCCACGACGCAGCAAAAACAAGCACCGGAATAAAGAAGACAACCCGAAGAGCACGACGGTAAACGCCGGATTCAGAAGCTCTCGGCCAGGTCAGCAAAAGCTGCCCTCCAAAGGCAACAGAGATGAATTGTCCAGCCTAAACAAGATTCTGGACAAAATATGCCAGATCCACAGCACCCCCAATAAACCTGCAAATCATACCCATAGAGAATGTTGGGTCTTCAAGCAGTCCGGCAAGCTCAACGCCGAACACAAGGGGCAGGATACACCAAGCGAAGACGAGGACGAGCCTCGCAAGCACTGGGGAACAGAAGAAATTCCCACCAGAAATCAAAACAGTAAACGTGTTACACGTGATGAAGGGGAGAAACAAAGCGGCACTCCTAGAGACACGTGCCCTAGGGCCTATCACTGCGGAGTTCTGCCACTGGTCGTCCCAACCGATCACCTTTAATCATCGGGATTACTCGGCAAGTATCCGGCATGAAGGATGGGCTGCCTTGGTGTTAGACCCGATAATTGACGGATACCACTTCACACGAGTCCTCATGGACGGCGGCAGTAGTTTAAACCTGATATATCAGGACACGGTCCGCAAAATGGGGATAGACCCAACAAAAATCAGCCATAGCAATACTACCTTTAAAGGAGTAACGCCAGGCCCAGAAGCCCATTGCACGGGCTCCCTGCTACTAGAGGTTATATTCGGCTTTCCCGATAACTTCCGCAGCGAAAAGTTAACCTTCCACATTGCTCCGTTCCAAAGTGGCTATCAAGCACTACTCGGACGCGAAGCTTTCGCTCGCTTTAACGCAATACCACATTACGCTTCTCTCATGCTTAAGATGCCCGGTCCATGTGGCATCATTACAGTAAATGGAAATATTGAGCGCTCCTTGCGCGCGGAAGACCGTGTGGCCGCCTTGGCAGCCGCACACTAAACGGCCTCACCAACTAGAGCATCTGATAGGTCATTAAGACCACGGACGCGGTTAGACGAGTCCGGTGCAGCTATATATAATTGATACAGGTTTGATGGCTATACCCCTATAACAATACAAGGGGCTCAACGCGTGTAAACAAGTGACAATTAGGCTCAACTTTACTCATCTTGAACTGTACATGGTTTATTTAGTATAACCTACCTTTTGCACGACAACTTTTCAACTAAGTTCCTCTCTTTTACAGATGACCATCATGCTACACCCGTCCAGGATACGGCACAACGGAGACACAGGCGCAGACGTGCAGCAGGGACCCGTACCAAGGATTCTTTTTAAATTAAGACCCTGCGTAAACCTTATTTACTATCTCTCTTTGATACACATCCCCCGGATTCTCAGTACAATTGAGAAGGATGCTGACGTATTGGCATGTGGCCACGTCAGGATATTGCACGTACCTGGACACTAGGGGCTTATTACAAAGGGCACTGTTTAGGCCCGGTTTACATCATAAAGACCGAATACCTTAGGGAGTGTTCAGCGTCGCAAGTTTGGCCTTTTATGCATTAGCTCCGAATCATGTCTTTGGTCAAATGTTGGGTTTTCCCGGCTCTTGTGTTTTGCTGCCTTACATTCCGCTCTATCGGCTAAGGCGGCACCAGGAGAACTACTGCGATTGTGCCCTGGTTCATCCGGATGAGCACCTCAGTAGAGAAAGCCGAAAACTGTCTGTCATGATATAGCGTGAGACTGGTCAACCACTCGATGACCTAGCGGAATCTTTAGGATTCCTTCGCCTTAACGAAGGGCCATTTCCCGGCCAGGCATGTACGCGCCCCGAATTCGGATGAGCGTGGAGCCACCAGGAGCTATATAGTAGCCCAACTGTCAAACTCCTCTGGCTAAGTGAAAGTGTTAAAGCATTATAGTCCGATTGCCTAGTTCGCTGCGCTATCACCTCCTTAATGGACCAAGACGTTGGATCAAGTGTGAACATGCGTCTTCTGCGAACACCCCCGCATTATATGTGTGGGGGCTGAAGCCGACGACTGCCATCTTTCAGGTTATATACACATATACATAAACAGCCGCACAGGAGGCATCATACTACTTTCGGGCAAAAGTATAAATACAGCCTTGATAAACTCAATAAAACATTGTTTTTACAATGGGAATACATGTCACTTAAACATAATATTCTTCGAGCACTGAGCCTCTATCAAACGAGCGCCTTCAAGAACTTCTTCAAAGTAGTGCTCGGCAGCCACTCGGCCTATGGCCGAACCCTGTGTCGCAACAATGGTGGCATCCATCTCCGCCCAGTATGTTTTGACACGGGCAAGGGCCATCCGCGAGCCTTCTATGCATGCCGACCTCTTTACAGCATCGATGCGTGGCACAACACTAAGGAATTATTGCACTAAGCTAAAGTAGCTATTCGGCCTTGGCCCTCCTGGCCATAGATGATCCACAACGGACCTCATGGCAAGTTCGGATAATCTATGGAGCTTGGCCCAACCGGCCAATCGCTCATTCAGCAACAGCAGACGGACTGGAGCGTGAAACTGTGACCAGAACAGCTTCTCCACTTCAGGACCTTTCTGATCCTTGAAGTACTCGGCCGCATCAGCAACACTTGCAGCCAAATCCATGTACTCGTCTACAGAACTCCATAGCCGGTCCAGAGGAGCATATTTCGGATCTCCGAACTTAGTCCGCAACAAGAAGGGCTTCCCAGAAACGATATCCGCAGCTTGATTCAGCTCCTCCTTCGTCGCTCTAATTTTGGAGCGGGATTCCTTGGCAGCCACCCGGGCCTTCTCTAGGTCTGTCGCCTTCGCCCGGTTTTCTTCTTCAAGAAGCCGGTAACGGTCAGCAGCATCTTTTAACTCCACGGCCATCTTGGCAATTTTTTCTTTGCTCTCGCAATGTGCGGCCTGTTCGGCCCTTAACTCTTCGACCGCCTTTAAAGCGGCCGCATTGCTACTCCTTGCTTGCTCCTTGGCTCAGGCAAGCTCCGCCCGAAGGGTCTCCATGGTGGCAGCTCCATCTGCAGTCACAACATATTAAAGATACTGGCATCATGCTGCTCTTATTATGCGACAATCACCAGAAAAATCACTTACCCTGTGCCTCGTCAAGCCGCTTGTTAACAAGCACGATGTCGGCATCTGCCGCATCCAGTTGCCGCCTTAGTTCGGCAAACACATCAGTCCGGCTAGCCACTGGAGCTTCAACCACCTGCACATAAAGGCGGTCTGGTTATTACCTGGGACTATGATCCTCTGTTTGCCGCCGTTTTCGACGACAACCAGAGTCTCAGGGGCTACTATCTACACAGGGCACATCTAAAAATGTGCAGTACTATCAAAAATGTACATTATTTCATGTACCTCAAAACCCGCCAGTAGACTCATAAAGGCTTCATGCAACCCGCTTTCGGCGGATGAAATCCTTTCAATCACCGTACCCATCAATGTGCGGTGCTCTTCTGAGATAGCCGCTTGCTCTAGCAGATCCCTCGGTATGTCTGACCGCACACCAGACGGCGTCGGACTCTTTTGATTGCTCTCTTCAAGAGCCGGATACTGAGGACTTCGGGTGTCCATAGGATTACCTTCTGGCCTTGCCGGATCAAGAGAAACCCTCCGCGACGTCACCTCGGGGTCGCCCGCCTCATGAGGCGGTATGGCAGGGGGAGGCGTTTCGCTCTCCATCATCTCTGGAAGAGGATCCCCTGAAGACAAGCTCTGCTGAGAAGGGCTAAGATCCGAACTACAAGATAAATGCCTCGGTTATTTTCCTCAGAGGTAAAGCGAGATATTTCCATCATTAAGTACCCTTTTACTTACAGCTTGGTGGAGGGCTGATCCCCTTGAGGGCATAGTGCGGCCAGGGTATCCCCTAGGGCAGGACCCTCCGGCGGATATTTCTTCCCCCGTTTGGAGACCATTGTCTCCGGGTCCTCACAGGCGGTTCTCTTCCTTCCCTGGGGAGAGGAAGTTTCAGTTCCTCCTCCCCAGCTAACCTCCTTCGCGGAGGCGCTAGCCTCCTTGTTCCCCCCTTTATTCTCTCCTGAGGGCGCTTGATAAGGCGCGATCCCCAGCATCCTAGTTAGCACGGGATTTGGTGAGGTCTCAGGGAGGGGGGCCGGACACCTGATCAACTTTGCCTTCGCTATCCAATCCTGGTCAAAGAGCGGCTTTTTTAGGGCAACGTTGCGATAAATAAATGGACAGTGTGTTTGGATGCGGGGCTACTTACTTGGGTATCCGGGCGATTGCAGCTCAGACCTGCATCCTCAGTGATGTCCAGACACATTATTTGTGGTTTGAAGAACAATTTGTACATCTCTTCGTGTAACATGCCGAGAAAATGTTGAATAGCTCGCGGTCCTTCCGGGTTGAATTCCCACATGCGAAGGGGCTGGCGTTTGCAAGGCTGGACTTGACGAACTAGCATAACTTGCACTACCATAACCAGACTGAAATCTCTCTCAAAGAGATCTCGGATACAACTTTGCAGTATTGACACGTCCTTGGCTGGACCCCAGCTCAGCCCCCTGCTGATCCATGACATCAGTTGTGGTGGGGGCCTGAGCGAAAGGTGGGGGCAGCTACCTGTTGGAAATATGCCCTAGAGGCAATAATAAAAGTATTATTATATTTCATTGTTCATGATAATTGTCTTTTATTCATGCTATAACTGTATTATCCGGAAATCGTAATACACGTGTGAATACTTAGACCACACTATGTCCCTGGTAAGCCTCTAGTTGATCAGCTCGTTGTGATCAACAGATAGTCATGGTTTCCTGACTATGGACATTGGATGTCGTTGATAACGGGATCACATCATTAGGAGAATGATGTGATGGACAAGACCCAATCCTAAGCATAGCATAAAAGATCGTGTAGTTCGTTTTGCTAGAGCTTTGCAAGTGTCAAGTATCTCTTCCTTCGACCATGAGATCGTGTAACTCCCGGATACCGTAAGAGTGCCTTGGGTGTATCAAACGTCACAACGTAACTGGGTGACTATAAAGGTGCATTACAGGTATCTCCGAAAGTAGCTGTTGGGTTGACACGGATCGAGACTGGGATTTGTCACTCCGTATGACGGAGAGGTATCTCTGGGCCCACTCGGTAATGCATCATCATAATGAGCTCAATGTGACCAAGGTGTTGGACACGGGATCATGCATTACGGTACGAGTAAAGTGACTTGCCGGTAACGAGACTGAACAAGGTATTGGGATACCGACGATCGAGTCTCGGGCAAGTAACGTACCGATTGACAAAGGGAATTGCATACAGGGTTTGATCGAATCCTCGACATCGTGGTTCATCCGATGACAACATCGAGGAGCATGTGGGAGCCATCATGGGTATCCAGATCCCGCTGATGGTTATTGACTGAGAGCGTCTCGGTCATGTCTGCATGTCTCCCGAACCCGTAGGGTCTACACACTTAAGGTTCGGTGACGCTAGGGTTATGAAGATATGTATATGCAGAAACCCGAATGTTGTTCGGAGTCCCGGATGAGATCCCGGACGTCACGAGGAGTTCCGGAATGGTCCGGAGGTAAAGAATTATATATAGGAAGTGCTATTTCGGGCATCGGGACAAGTTTCGGGGTTATCGGTATTGTACCGGGACCACCGGAAGGGTCCCGGGGGTCCACCGGGTGGGGCCACCTGTCCCGGGGGGCCACATGGGCTGTAGGGGGTGCGCCTTGGCCATCATGGGCCAAGGGCACCAGCCCCTATAGGCCCATGCGCCTAGGGTTTCCCCCTAGGAGGAGTCCTAGTGGTGGAAGGCACCCCTAGGTGCCTTGGGGGGGAGGGAAACCTCCCCTAGGCTGCCGCCCCCCCTAGTAGATCTCATCTACTAGGGCCGGCGCCCCCCCCTTGGCACCCCTATATATAGTGGGGGAGAGGAGGGACTTCAGACACCAGCCCCTGGCGCCTCCACCTCCCCCCGTTACGTCTCTCCCTCGTAGTCTCGGCGAAGCCCTGCTGCTGTGACGCCCTGCATCCACCACCACGCCGTCGTGCTGCTGGATCTTCATCAACCTCTCCTTCCCCCTTGCTGGATCAAGAAGGAGGAGACGTCTCCCGTCCCGTACGTGTGTTGAACGCGGAGGTGCCGTCCGTTCGGCGCTGGTCATCGGTGATTTGGATCACGTCGAGTACGACTACATCATCACCTTGCAAGCTTCCGCACGCGATCTACAAGTGGTATGTAGATGCAAACTCTCTCCCTAGACTCGTTGCTTAGATGAACTCATAGATGGATCTTGGTGAAACCGTAGGAAAAATTTTAATTTTCTGCAACGTTCCCCAACAGTGGCATCATGAGCTAGGTCTATGCGTAGTTCTCTTTGCACGAGTAGAACACAACTTTGTTGTGGGCGTGGATTTTGTCATCTTACTTGCCTCTACTAGTCTTTTCTTGCTCAACGGTATTGTGGGATGAAGCGGCCCGGACCAACCTTACACGTACGCTTACGTGAGACCGGTTCCACCGACTGACATGCACAAGTTGCATAAGGTGGCTGGCGGGTGTCTGTCTCTCCCACCTTAGTTGGAGCGGAATCGATGAACAGGGCCCTTATGAAGGGTAAATAGAAGTTGACAAAATCACGTTGTGGTGATTCGTAGGTAAGAAAACGTTCTTGCTAGAACCCAATTGCAGCCACGTAAAAGATGCAACAACAATTAGAGGACGTCTAACTTGTTTTTGCAGCGATTGATCATGTGATGTGATATGGCCAGAAGTTGTGATGAATGATGAATTGTGATGTATGAGATCATGTTCTTTGTAATAGGATTCACGACTTGCATGTCGATGAGTATGACAACCGGCAGGAGCCATAGGAGTTGTCATTATTTTTTGTATGACCTGCGTGTCATTGAATAACGTCATGTAAACTACTTTACTTTATTGCTAAACGTTAGTCATAGAAGTAGAAGTAGTCGTTGGCGTGACAACTTCATGAAGACACGATGATGGAGATCATGATGATGGAGATCATGGTGTCAAGCCGGTGACAAGATGATCATGGAGCCCCGAAGATGAAGATCAATGGAGCTATATGATATTGGCCATATCATGTCACAACTATATAATTGCATGTGATGTTTATTATGTATTATGCATCTTGTTTACTTAGGACGACGGTAGTAAATAAGATGATCCCTTATAAAATTTCAAGAAGTGTTCTCCCCTAACTGTGCACCGTTGCTACAGTTCGTCGTTTCTAAGCACCACGTGATGATCGGGTGTGATGGATTCTTACGTTCACATACAACGGGTGTAAGACAGTTTTACACAGCGAAAACACTTAGGGTTAACTTGACGAGCCTAGCATGTGCAGACATGGCCTCGGAACACGGAGACCGAAAGGTCGAACACGAGTCGTATGGAAGATACGATCAACATGAAAATGTTCACCGACGATGACTAGTCCGTCTCACGTGATGATCGGACACGGGCTAGTCGACTCGGATCGTGTAACACTTAGATGACTAAAGGGATGTCTAATCTAAGTGGGAGTTCATAATTTGATTAGAACTTTATTATCATGAACTTAGTCTAAAACCTTTGCAAATATGTCTTGTAGATCAATGGCCAACGCTAATGTCAACATGAACTTCAACGCGTTCCTAGAGAAAACCAAGCTGAAAGATGATGGCAGCAACTATACGGACTGGGTCCGGAACCTGAGGATCATCCTCATAGCTGCCAGGAAACAATATGTCCTAGAAGGACCGCTAGGTGACGCTCCCGTCCCAGAGAACCAAGACATTATGAATGCTTGGCAGTCTCGCGCTGATGATTACTCCCTCGTTCAGTGCGGCATGCTTTACAGCTTAGAACCGGGGCTCCAAAAGCGTTTTGAGCATCACGGAGCATATGAGATGTTCGAAGAGCTGAAACTAGTTTTCAAGCTCATGCCCGGGTCGAGAGATATGATGTCTCCGACAAGTTCTACAGTTGTAAGATGGAGGAAAACAGTTCTGTCAGTGAGCACATCCTGAAGATGTCTGGGTTGCACAACCGTATGACCCAGCTGAACATTAACCTCCCAGATGAGGCGGTCATTGACAGAATCCTCCAGTCGCTCCCACCAAGCTACAAGAGCTTTGTGATGAACTACAACATGCAGGGAATGGAAAAGACCATTCCTGAAGTGTTCTCGATGCTGAAGTCAGCAGAGGCTGAAATCAAGAAAGAACATCAAGTGTTGATGGTCAATAAGACCACTAAGTTCAAGAAGGGCAAGGGTAAGAAGAACTTCAAGAAGGACGGCAAAGATGTTGCCGCGCCTGGTAAGCCAGTTACCGGGAAGAAGTCAAAGAATGGACCCAAGCCTGAGACTGAGTGCTTTTATTGCAAGGGGAAGGGTCACTGGAAGCGGAACTGCCCCAAATACTTAGCGGATAAGAAGGCCGGCAACACCAAAGGTATATTTGATATACATGTGATTGATGTGTACCTTACCAGTACTCGTAGTAACTCCTGGGTATTTGATACCGGTGCCGTTGCTCATATTTGTAACTCACAGCAGGAGCTGCGGAATAAACGGAGACTGGCAAAGGACGAGGTGACGATGCGCGTCGGGAATGGTTCCAGAGTCGATGTGATCGCCGTCGGCACGCTGCCTCTACATTTACCTACGGGATTAGTTTTGAACCTTAATAATTGTTATTTAGTGCCAAGTTTGAGCATGAACATTGTATCTGGATCTCGTTTAATACGAGATGGCTACTCATTTAAGTCTGAGAATAATGGTTGTTCGATTTATATGAGAGATATGTTTTATGGTCATGCTCCGATGGTCAATGGTTTATTCTTAATGAATCTCGAGCGTAATATTACACATGTTCATAGTGTAGATGCCAAAAGATTTAAAGTTGATAACGATAGTCCCACATACTTGTGGCACTGCCGCCTTGGTCACATTGGTGTCAAGCGCATGAAGAAGCTCCATGCCGATGGACTTTTAGAGTCTCTTGATTATGAATCGTTTGACACGTGCGAACCATGCCTCTTGGGCAAAATGACCAAGACTCCGTTCTCCGGAACAATGGAGCGAGCAACCAACTTGTTGGAAATCATACATACCGATGTGTGCGGTCCAATGAGCGTTGAGGCTCGCGGAGGATATCGTTATGTTCTCACTCTCACAGATGACTTGAGTAGATATGGGTATGTCTACTTAATGAAACACAAGTCTGAGACCTTTGAAAAGTTCAAGGAATTTCAGAATGAGGTGGAGAATCAACGTGACCGAAAGATAAAATTCTTACGATCAGATCGTGGAGGAGAATACTTAAGTCACGAATTTGGTACACACTTAAGGAAATGTGGAATCGTTTCACAGCTCACGCCGCCTGGAACACCTCAGCGAAACGGTGTGTCCGAACGTCGTAATCGCACTCTATTGGATATGGTGCGGTCTATGATGTCTCTTACCGATTTACCGCTATCATTTTGGGGATACGCTCTAGAGACAGCTACATTCACTTTAAATAGGGCACCGTCTAAATCCGTTGAGACGACACCGTATGAATTATGGTTTGGAAAGAAACCTAAGCTGTCGTTTCTAAAAGTTTGGGGATGCGAAGCTTATGTCAAGAAACTTCAACCTGAAAAGCTCGAACCCAAGTCGGAAAAATGCGTATTCATAGGATACCCTAAGGAAACTGTAGGGTATACCTTCTACTTAAGATCCGAAGGCAAGATCTTTGTTGCCAAGAACGGATGCTTTCTGGAAAAAGAGTTTCTCTCGAAAGAAGTAAGTGGGAGGAAAGTAGAACTCGATGAAGTACTACCTCTTGAGCGGGATAGTGACGCAGCACAGGAAACCGTTCCTGTGATGCCCACACCAACTGAAGAGGAAAACCATGATAATGATCAAGGTACTTCGGATCAAGTTACTGCTGAACTTCGTAGGTCCACAAGGACACGTTCCGCACCAGAGTGGTACGGCAACCCTGTCCTGGAAATCATGTTGTTAGACAACAATGAACCTTCGAACTATGAAGAAGCAATGGCGGGCCCGGATTCCAACAAATGGCTTGAAGCCATGAAATCCGAGATAGAATCCATGTATGAAAACAAAGTATGGACTTTGACAGACTTGCCCGATGATCGGCGAGCGATAGAAAACAAATGGATCTTTAAGAAGAAGACGGACGCGGATGGTAATGTTACCATCTATAAAGCTCGACTTGTCGCTAAGGGTTATCGACAGGTTCAAGGGATTGACTACGACGAGACATTCTCTCCCGTAGCGAAGCTAAAGTCCGTCCGAATCATGTTAGCAATTGCCGCATACTATGATTATGAGATATGGCAGATGGACGTCAAAACAGCATTCCTTAACGGGCATCTTAAGGAAGAACTGTATATGATGCAGCCGGAAGGTTTTGTCGATCCTCGGAACGCTAACAAAGTATGCAAGCTCCAGCGATCCATTTATGGACTGGTGCAAGCATCTCGGAGTTGGAACATTCGCTTTGATGAGATGATCAAAGCGTTTGGGTTTATGCAGACTTATGGAGAAGCCTGCGTTTACAAGAAAGTGAGTGGGAGCTCTGTAGCATTTCTCATATTATATGTAGATGACATACTCCTGATGGGAAATAATATAGAATTTCTGGACAGCATTAAGGCCTACTTGAATAAGTGTTTTTCAATGAAGGACCTTGGAGAAGCTGCTTATATATTAGGCATCAAGATCTATAGAGATAGATCGAGACGCCTCATAGGTCTTTCACAAAGCACATACCTTGATAAGATTTTGAAGAGATTCAGAATGGATCAGTCCAAGAAGGGGTTCTTGCCTATGTTACAAGGTATGAGACTGAGCTCAGCTCAGTCACCGACCACGGCAAAAGATAAAGAAGAGATGAGTGTCATCCCCTATGCTTCAGCCATAGGATCTATTATGTATGCCATGCTGTGTACCAGACCCGATGTAAACCTTGCCGTAAGTTTGGTAGCAAGATACCAAAGTAATCCCGGCAAGGAACACTGGACAGCGGTCAAGAATATCCTGAAGTACCTGAAAAGGACAAAGGACATGTTTCTCGTTTATGGAGGAGACGAAGAGCTCGTCGTAAAGGGTTACGTCGACGCTAGCTTCGACTCAGATCTGGATGACTCTAAGTCACAAACCGGATACGTGTATATGTTGAATGGTGGAGCAGTAAGCTGGTGCAGCTGCAAGCAGAGCGTCGTGGCGGGATCTACGTGTGAAGCGGAGTACATGGCAGCCTCGGAGGCAGCACATGAAGCGATTTGGGTGAAGGAGTTCATCACCGACCTAGGAGTCATACCCAATGCGTCGGGGCCGATCAAACTCTTCTGTGACAACACTGGAGCTATTGCCCTCGCAAAGGAGCCCAGGTTTCACAAGAAGACCAGGCACATCAAGCGTCGTTTCAACTCCATCCGTGAAAATGTTCAAGATGGAGACATAGAGATTTGCAAAGTGCACACGGATCTGAATGTCGCAGATCCGCTGACTAAACCTCTCTCGCGTGCAAAACATGATCAACACCAGAACTCTATGGGTGTTCGATTCATCACAATGTAACTAGATTGGTGACTCTAGTGCAAGTGGGAGACTGTTGGAAATATGCCCTAGAGGCAATAATAAAAGTATTATTATATTTCATTGTTCATGATAATTGTCTTTTATTCATGCTATAACTGTATTATCCGGAAATCGTAATACACGTGTGAATACTTAGACCACACTATGTCCCTGGTAAGCCTCTAGTTGACCAGCTCGTTGTGATCAACAGATAGTCATGGTTTCCTGACTATGGACATTGGATGTCGTTGATAACGGGATCACATCATTAGGAGAATGATGTGATGGACAAGACCCAATCCTAAGCATAGCATAAAAGATCGTGTAGTTCGTTTTGCTAGAGCTTTGCAAGTGTCAAGTATCTCTTCCTTCGACCATGAGATCGTGTAACTCCCGGATACCGTAAGAGTGCCTTGGGTGTATCAAACGTCACAACGTAACTGGGTGACTATAAAGGTGCATTACAGGTATCTCCGAAAGTAGCTGTTGGGTTGACACGGATCGAGACTGGGATTTGTCACTCCGTATGACGGAGAGGTATCTCTGGGCCCACTCGGTAATGCATCATCATAATGAGCTCAATGTGACCAAGGTGTTGGACACGGGATCATGCATTACGGTACGAGTAAAGTGACTTGCCGGTAACGAGACTGAACAAGGTATTGGGATACCGACGATCGAGTCTCGGGCAAGTAACGTACCGATTGACAAAGGGAATTGCATACAGGGTTTGATCGAATCCTCGACATCGTGGTTCATCCGATGACAACATCGAGGAGCATGTGGGAGCCATCATGGGTATCCAGATCCCGCTGATGGTTATTGACTGAGAGCGTCTCGGTCATGTCTGCATGTCTCCCGAACCCGTAGGGTCTACACACTTAAGGTTCGGTGACGCTAGGGTTATGAAGATATGTATATGCAGAAACCCGAATGTTGTTCGGAGTCCCGGATGAGATCCCGGACGTCACGAGGAGTTCCGGAATGGTCCGGAGGTAAAGAATTATATATAGGAAGTGCTATTTCGGGCATCGGGACAAGTTTCGGGGTTATCGGTATTGTACCGGGACCACCGGAAGGGTCCCGGGGGTCCACCGGGTGGGGCCACCTGTCCCGGGGGGCCACATGGGCTGTAGGGGGTGCGCCTTGGCCATCATGGGCCAAGGGCACCAGCCCCTATAGGCCCATGCGCCTAGGGTTTCCCCCTAGGAGGAGTCCTAGTGGTGGAAGGCACCCCTAGGTGCCTTGGGGGGGAGGGAAACCTCCCCTAGGCCGCCGCCCCCCCTAGTAGATCTCATCTACTAGGGCCGGCGCCCCCCCTTGGCACCCCTATATATAGTGGGGGAGAGGAGGGACTTCAGACACCAGCCCCTGGCGCCTCCACCTCCCCCCGTTACGTCTCTCCCTCGTAGTCTCGGCGAAGCCCTGCTGCTGTGACGCCCTGCATCCACCACCACGCCGTCGTGCTGCTGGATCTTCATCAACCTCTCCTTCCCCCTTGCTGGATCAAGAAGGAGGAGACGTCTCCCGTCCCGTACGTGTGTTGAACGCGGAGGTGCCGTCCGTTCGGCGCTGGTCATCGGTGATTTGGATCACGTCGAGTACGACTACATCATCACCTTGCAAGCTTCCGCACGCGATCTACAAGTGGTATGTAGATGCAAACTCTCTCCCTAGACTCGTTGCTTAGATGAACTCATAGATGGATCTTGGTGAAACCGTAGGAAAAATTTTAATTTTCTGCAACATTCCCCAACACTACCCACTTGGCACTTCGGGGAGCTATGATGTAGAACCACTCCCACTGCCACAATTCGAACACCTCTCGGAAGAAGCCCTCAGGCCATGGAGCATCAGTGATTTTGCTTATTAAAGCGCCTCCGCACGCTGCGTGCTGCCCCTCGATCATCTTCAGCTTCACATCGAAGGTCTTGAGCCACATGCCAAAGTGAGGGGTAATGCGGAGGAAGGCCTCACATACGACAATAAATGTCGAGATGTGAAGAAGGGAATCCGGGGTCAGATCGTGAAAATCTAGCCCATAATAGAACATGAGACCCCTATGTGACGCCCCGAGACCGATGTGCCAGGTGTCTTCCAGTTATTCGATAACGTTGTCATGTCATTTGCTTGCGTGTTGCATATTATCATGTCATCATGTGCATTGCATCATCATGTTTTAAAACTTGCATTCGTCCGGGTTCTCCGAGTTCTCTCCGTTGTCCGTTCTGAGCCCAACCACACTTGCACGCGCCCGCGGCATGTCCAAAATAGTATTTTATAAGTGGCCGGAAAATGTTCTCGGAATGGGATGAGAGTTGACGTGTGGTCTTATTATAGTGTAGATAGACCGCCTGTCAAGTTTCATCGCATTCGGAGATTGTTTGATGCCCCAACGGATAACTATAGCGGCAGTATAGCCGGTCTAACGTCGGACGTTTTCGGTCTCCAGAAACCGTGCCGGGCTGCATCTCTCTCCTATTCTCTTAGACCAACCCGCTCTTCAAAATCCGTCAGGCCCTACCTAACCTCTCTCGTCAGCCCGTGGCCCTCCTCGCGCGCGTTCGAAAATTGTCCCGGACCCGACCCGAGCAGTCGTCACCGTTGTGTCTGGATCATCCCCAAACGTCTACAAAACATCTCCGTTTTGTTAATTGGACACCCTAGCTATTTTATCCATGATCGTTCGATTGCGATCGTAGGGTCGAGATAGCCCCTAACCTAATCCGTGATGTATATTCATAGTCCACCCTAGTCTAATTTCAGACCAAATCCCTAAATTCTAGGGATCCTCCCAGCCGCCGCCGCCGCACTCATTCCCCAACCACGGGATTTCCTCCCGATCCACCTGCGCCTCTCCTTCCGCACCCAACCACTACTCATCTTCGATCCAGATCCTCCCCGTGCTTCTCCTCCTCGCCTCGTCGTCCGCCGCCGCCGCCAGGGACCGAACCAGCCAGCAAGATGAGCATGTGCCGCGCACCCCTGCTCCTTTCTTCTACCCTCCTACTTCATCTCTCTCCCTCCTTTGCTCTAACCTCATCTCTCTCTTCCTCTGCATCTTCTCACAGGAACCGGAAGGAGCAAGCCATGTCCTCCACACCTGGCAACAGCACACCCAGGAGCACCAACCGGCGCCACCATCGTCGGAGCTGGACTCCCGCCGCCCAGATCCGCCCGTTTCCCCGCCATACACCGGCGTCCCCTTCCTTCTCAGGAGCTGCATCGCCCCTCTGCCATAGCTGCCTTGGATGAGCGCCCTCGCCTGGGCGTGTTCGTCCCTGCCGCTGCCGTGCCTCTGCTTCGCGCTGTGCCAAGCTGCTGTCGCCTGCCTCGTCGTCAAGTGGCCGCTGCTGCATCCTCTCCATCCTGCTCGTCTCGCACCTCCTCTGCATCGATCCGAGCCGCTCCAACGCCCGCTGCGACGACTGGATCGCTGCCGCTCCAGGCCGCCGCACCTGTAGTCCGCCGCCGTCGCCAAGTCCCTCGCCTCGCCGCCCCTTTGCCCCGCTCGCTGGAGTTCGACTCCCAGCCGCCACGCCCCTGATTCCTCCGCGCCGAAGACGGACTGGCCGAGCCCGTTGACCCGCGCGTGTACCGCAGCCACGCCTCGATCCCAAACCAGCCCAGCGCAGCGCCCCTGCCGGCCTACCCCCTCCTCCTCAAACGGGCCGGAGTCCATGGGTGAGGCAACCCACAGCGCCCCACCTTTTGTTTTTTTCTGTTGGGCTTCTCTCAGTTTCGGCCCATATAGTGTTTTTCCCTGTCTGCGAATTTTAGCTATTATCCAGAGTTTGCCCGTTTTACAGAAAACCCCTTGTACTTCATGCATTTAATAACTCTTGAACTATGCATCACATGTTAAAACTCCAAATATGAAACTTGCTTAGAATTTCATCTAGTTTAATAATATCCAACTTTCATCCATGTTAAAAATGTTAAAAATGTTGTTTGTGTATTTTTGCCATATGCCATGTTAAAATGCTTTAATTCATAATTAAATAACCGTAGCTCGGATTTTAATAAACTTTATATGTAATTGGGGTAGAAAAAATGCCTAGTTTAACATGGTGGCCTTACTTTGCATGTTTAACAACTCTAAAATTGTGTTTAGGGCAGAACAGTACCAAACCTTAAATATGCACATGAGGAGTTTCTGGACTTATTGTTTTGTTGTTCCGGCCTCATTTAAACTTGCCTAGATGGGTAGTTTATTTATGCTTCACTCTTGCCATGCTAACAACATTTAATATTGTTGAGTACATAAACGAGATCGAACTAAATAAGTCATGTGGTGTTTCCTCAATATGCAACGGAGTTGCATATTGAGCTCCACTTAATTTGTAGGATTGTTTGTGCACTTTGCCATGCCATGCATATTTAAATCGGACATGCATCATACTTGTTTGTGCATCATGACATGATTATGTGATGGTTGTTTACTATGCTGTTTGCTCCTTTCCGGTGTTGCTTCTTCGGGTTGGTTCCGGTAACGTTGCGTTTGTGAGGATCCGTTGGCTATGTCCGTTTGTCTTCTTCATGGACTCGTTCTTCTTCCTTGCAGGATTTCAGGCAAGATGACCATACCCTCGAAATCACTTCTATCTTTGCTTGCTAGTTGCTCGCTCTTTTGCTATGCCTATGCTGCGATACCTACCACTTGCTTTATCATGCCTCCCATATTGATAAGCCAAGCCTCTAACCCACCTTGTCCTAGCAAACCGTTGTTTGGTTATGTTACCGCTTTGCTCAGCCCCTCTTATAGCATTGTTAGTTGCAGGTGAAGATGGGAGCTTGTTCCATGTTTGGAACATGGTTATTTTGTTGGGATATCACAATATCTCCTATTTAATTAATGCATCTATATACTTGGTAAAGGGTGGAAGACTCGAGCTTATGCTTGGTGTTTTGTTCCACTCTTGCCGCCCTAGTTTCCATCATATCGGTATTATGTTCCTGGATTTTGCGTTCCTTACACGGTTGGGTTATAATGGGAACCCCTTGACAGTTCGCTTTGAATGATATGTGTAGCTCCTATCGGGATGTCGGCGCATCGGGTGGTCTTGCTGGACTTGTTTTACCATTGTCGAGGATGTCTTGTAACCGGGATGCCGAGCCTGATCGGATTGTCTTGGGAGAAGGAATATCCTTCGTTGACCGTGAGAGCTTGTGATGGGCTAAGTTGGGACACCCCTGTAGGGATTTGAACTTTCGAAAGTCGTGCCCATGGTTATGGGCAGATGGGAATTTGTTAATGTCCGGTTGTAGAAAACCTGAAGTTGATCGTAATTAAAATACATCAACCGCGTGTGTAACCGTGATGGTCTCTTCTCGGCGGAGTCCGGGAAGTGAACACGGTGTTGGAGTTATGCTTGATGTAGGTTGTTTCTAGGATCACTTCTTGATCATAGTTGTTCGACCGTGCTTTTGCCTTCTCTTGTCGTTCTCATTTGTGTATGTTAGCCACCAAATATGCTAGTCGCTTGCTGCAGCTCCACTTCATACCTTTACCTTACCCATAAGCTAAAATAGTCTTGATCACGAGGGTATGAGATTGTTGAGTCCCCGTGACTCACAGATACTTCCAAAACCAGTTTGCAGGTGCCGATGTTACCGAGCAGGTGACGCAACCAAGCTCAAGGAGGAGCTCGATGAAGATCTTGTTCCTTATGTTGTTCCGTTTCTAGTTGATCAGTAGTGGAGCCCAGTTGGGACGATCGGGGATCTGTGTAGCATTTGGGGTAGTCTTCTTTTATTTTGGGTTCTGTAGTCGGACCTTGTGTGTATTTGGATGATGTAATGCTTTATTCATGTAATTGCGTGAAGTGGCGATTGTAAGCCAACTATGTATCCTTTTCCCCTTTATTTATGTACATGGGTTGTTTGCGAAGATTACCTCACTTGCGAAATTGCTTTCAATGCGGTTATGCCTCTAAGTCGTGCTTTGACACGTGGGAGATATAGCCGCATCGAGGGCGTTACAAGTTGGTAATCAGAGCCTTCCCTGACCTTAGGAGCCCCCTGCTTGATCGAATCACTGGCATTGAGTCTAGAAAAATGTTTGGAGTCAATTAGGGTTATATATATATATATATATATATATATCGGAGAGTAGGACTTCTTTTTACTCCTCAGTCCCTTCGTCGCTCTGGTGAGGCGTCCTGACGTAGAGTTTTGACTCTTCTCTTCTCAAATTTCACTAAATTTTTTTTAGGATCACGCGGGTATCTTGGAATCGTTCCGATGGTTTTGTGACGAGAACATTGTTCTTGGTGCCTCCTGACATTTAGGGGTTGTGGCAGTGTCCCGGGGAGTTGAGCTCCGAGGTGTTGTCGTCACAATTTTATCGTTGCAATTCTGGAATACCTGAGTTTTAGTTTCGCCAACATCGGAAATCTCTTTTATGCAGTTGTTGGTGAGATAACCTCGACGCCACCCAGTACTGTGGCGGGACTTCGGGAGTATTGCCATAACTCGCATAACGGATGCTTTTCGAAGGTTGAGGTAAACGATTTCCGAAGGTTTCTTGGTTATGTGTTGAAGGATGGATACAGCTGGATGTAGGATTTGTTAGTTTTGGGTGAGATATTATGCTTCCCCTGTATCTCCAACACCTGATTGCATAACCGGAAAATTTCAGGAGTTTATAAGTGGGAATTCAAGTAGCTCTTAGGATATCTTTTCGACAGATGTATGATATGAAATTGGGGTTCGACGTCTAGTGGTCCGCCTATCCACAGTTGGTTTTACATTGGTCTCGTTGTGTCTTAAAGAGTCCTTGGCTATGCCAACTCGGGGACGCTTCGTATGTCTTGTGCACTGCCTTGTACATGATGGTGCTATACGATCGAGCTCGTGTAGGCCCCGCCACGAAAACTTCAGACGAAATCTCTATCATATGTTTGTTCCGGCTTATTTTGCAAGCCAATCCTTTGTTTTGTTTTGAGTTGTGGTATTCGAGTTGCTTCGATGTCAAGTGTTGATTCCATACCTTCCCCAAATGTTGTTCTCATACTCCGATGCGAATACTAATCCTTCTCGTTTATTGAGATTGTCATGTCAATTCTTCTCAACCGGTGAGCTTCCCTCCAAGTGGATCCGATCACCTCAACATTTGCAAGATCCAATCTCAGTTCTTCTCAACGGTGTTCATTTCATTCGTCCCAAGCTGCCTTTGTTTTCCCACCCTCCCACCCTTTTTCTTCAAGGACTCAGATTTCTTATTCAAGTATCCTTTTATTGTTGTCAAGTCTCTCCATTCAGTTCCGTCAATGTTCTTATCCAGTGATTCTCAGGAAGGTTCTAATGAAGCTTCAAATTGTCATTCTTCGTTCCTTTTCTTTTCCGGTGGATTCAAATCAAGTTTTTGGTGTTGATCATATCCTTTTTCCTCGTTTCTAATGCCTTCTCATGCTGGTGCACCTCATAATCATCCACTTCTCACTATTCTTTTGTTCCGGAGTGCTGAAGATATTTCAAAAGGCTCGTCTTGTCATCCAAGATCCGTTCAACCTATTTTGAGGTCTTATCTTATTCAAGCCATTTAATTCAACCGGTGCTATCTCCTTATCAAGTAATTGTTCAACGGTGTTTCTTTTGAATGGGCCCTAACCCACAGGTCTTTTTCCAAGATCTTACCTGACTCTTCTAATTCTCCTGGAGCTATCCTAAAAAAAATTCTTTTCGAAGTTTGACGTAAGAATGAATTGTCATTAGCCAAATGCGTTTCTCCAAGATCTTTCATTTTTTTTCATCATTGGCTCAACCTCTTCGCTTTTGATTCTCCCAGAGTGTCTAAATAATTCATGGTGGAGTTTCTCATCGTCATTCTCGGATTTTGAAGACCGAAGAAGAGTTTTCCTCAAAATCTTAACCATTCTCTCAAAGATGCGTAGTTCAAGCTTGATACCATCCTCTCATAATTGTTTTCGATTGTGAGAATTCTTTTCACCTATCCGGAGAAATTCAAGATTTTGTTTAGTTTGATTATCCGGAACCCATCATCTAATATTTATTCATTCTCGGCTTTCAGCTATGGTTCTCCAAATCTTACCGGTGCTTCGTTCAAGTGATCTCTAATCAGTTCGTGATCCCTTCGTTCTCATGTATCTATATTCTCTCAAGCATCTTCGTTCATTTGCAAATTCTTCCCGGTGATTTGTTATCTTTTATTCATTCTTTTTCAATCCTTACGGTGGTTCGTTTAAGATTTCTCTTCCTTCCTTATCATACCAATTCATTCATTGTTTTGATTCCATCGGTGGTTAGTTGAAGACCTTCTCAAGTTGGCGCCGTATCTATCCTAATCCTTTCTTCGAGAATAAGTTGTATGTGATCCGTTTGCTCGTCATCAATTTAATTGGTGAAGGAGGAGCATAACATAACTCTTATTCTTGATTCACCCAAATGATTAATTCTTTATTCCGGAGGCTCATCAAATTCTCGGTTCGAGATGCTTTATCTATTCTTTTCCCGGAGTTCCAAGTTCTCTCAATTACTTTATCGCGAAGATCCATCTAATCATTGCAAGGATTCACCTTGTGTTTTCAACTTCTCTTTCCTTTCGTTTGATCATTCTTTTATTATCGGAGTTCTTCATGAAGGTTCTACGTGATGGTTCATCAAGGATTTAATTCCTTCTCGAAGTGTTCATCGAGATTCTTTTCAAAGGAGTTCAAGCATTCTTCATCTTGTGTTCCGAAATGCAATTGTTCTCCCTTTTCTTTGGAGGTGGTATTATGTCATTCTCGATAATTTTTCCTTCGTGTCTCATGTTTCACAAGTTTCAAGAGTGACATATTTAAATCCATCATTTTCTCTCCGCTCAAGACATTTTTTTCAACCAATCAATCTCTTCATTGGAGTTATTTTGGGTTATATTTCACCTAAAGGCTTCCATAAGGATTGTCGCTATTTATGGTGCTCATAAATGACCCAAGTTCTTCATTTATCCTCCCGGTGAAATAAGTTTCTTGTCTCCTTGTTCTTATCAATCAAATCTTTTTCGTGAGTGGCAAGTTGTCACCTCATAGATTTGAGATGTATTCCATAAGACCATATCAAGCTTATTCTTTTCGTTGTTGGTTTTCCAACAACTCCATTCTAGCATTTGTAGTAAGCGTGCTCCCTCAAGATCTTGTTTCCCTTCGTTCATTCCATTCCATTCTTAATTTTGTTCCGGGGGTTTTGTGATGTTTCTCTCTTCAACCCACCTTTTCGTTTTGTCAGGATCGTGTTCTTTTCTTGGTTTATCCATTTAACCGGAGTGTTGTGTCCTTTTGCTCAAGCTCTTTCATTTTATCAAGTCTTTCATCTCTTTTCAACCGAAGTGCTACCCGAATCGGTTCTTTCTTTTCCTCTGTCTTAACGGAGTGTTTTCAACTTCGTTTATCTCTGTTGTATTCTTTTCTCGAAAGGGTTTAACCTTTTCAAGTTTCTTTGGTTTCACTCGTTTGTCAAAGAAGCAACTTAGCTTTACCTCTTCTCTTTCTCTTCCGTTTTTCCCTCCGGTGCCATTCTAGATCTCGGGACGAGACCTCTCGTAGTGATGGAGTGTTGTGACGCCCCGAGACCGATGTGCCAGGTGTCTTCCAGTTATTCACTGATGTTGTCATGTCTTTTGCTTGCGTGTTGCATCTTATCATGTCATCATGTGCATTGCATCATCATGTTTTAAAACTTGCATTCGTCTGGGTTCTCCGAGTTCTCTCCGTTGTCCGTTCTGAGCCCAACCACACTTTCACGCGCCTGCGGCATGTCCGAAATAGTATTTTATAAGTGGCCGGAAAATGTTCTCAGAATGGGATGAGAGTTGACGTGTGGTCTTATTATAGTGTAGATAGACCGCCTGTCAAGTTTCATCGCATTCGGAGATCGTTTGATGCCGCAACGGATAACTATAGCGGCAGTATAGCCGGTCTAACGTCAGACGTTTTCGGTCTCAGGAAACCGTGCCGGGCTGCATCTCTCTCCTCTTCTCTCAAACCAACCCGCTCTTCACAATCCATCAGGCCCTACCTAACCTTTCTCGTCAGCCCGCGGCCCTCCTCGCGCGCACGTCCAAAAAATGTCCTGGACCCGACCCGAGCAGTCGTCACCGTTGTGTCCGAATCATCCCCAAACATCTACAAAACATCTCCGTTTTGTTAATTGGACTCCCTAGAAATTTTATCCGCGATCGTCCGATTGCGATCGTAGGGTCGAGATAGCCCCTAACCTAATCCGTGATGTATATTTATAGTCCACCCCTAGTCTAATTTCAGACCAAATCCCTAAATTCTATGGATCCTCCCAGCCGCCGCCGCCGCACTCATTCCCCAACCTCGGGATCTCCTCTTGATCCAACTGTGCCTCTCCATCCGCGCCCAGCCACTACTCTTCTTTGATCCAGATCCTTCTCGTGCTTCTCCTCCTCGCCTCGTCGTCCGGCGCCGCCACCAGGGACCGAACCAGCCAGCAAGATGAGCATCTGCCGCGCACCCCTGCTCCTTTCTTCTACCCTCCTGCTTCGTCTCTCTCCCTCCCTGCTCTAACCTCATCTCTCTCTTCCTCTGCATCTTCTCACAGGAATCGGAAGGAGCAAGCCATGGCCTCCACACCTGGCAGGAGCACACCCAGGAGCACCAACCGGCGCCACCATCGTCGGAGATGGACTCCCGCCGCCCAGATCCGCCCGTTTCCCCGTCGTCCACCGGCCTCTCCTTCCTTCTCAGGAGCTGCATCGCCCCTCTGCCGTAGCTGCCTTGGACGAGCGCCCTCGCCTGGGCATGTTCGTCCCTGCCGCTGCCGTGCCTCTGCTTCGCGCCATGCCAAGCTGTTGTCACCTGCCTCGTCGTCAAGTGGCCGCTGCTGCATCATCTCCATCCCGCTCGTATCGCACCTCCTCTGCATCGATCCGAGCCGCTCCAACGCCCGCTGCGACGACTGGATCGCTGCCGCTCCAGGCCGCCGCACCTGTAGTTCGCCGCCGTCGCCAAGTCCCTCGCCTCACCGCCCCTTTGCCTTGCTCACCGGAGTTCGACTCCCAACCGCCGTGCCCCTGGTTCCTCTGCACCGCAGACGAACTGGCCGAGCCCGTTGACCCGCGCATGTACCGCAGCCACGCCTCGATCCCAAACTGGCCCAACGTAGCGCCCCTGCAGGCCTACCCCCTTCTCCTCAAATGGGCCGAAGCCCATGGGTGAGGCAACCCACAGCGCCCCACCTTTTTTTCTGTTGGGCTTGTATCAGTTTCGGCCCATATACCTGTCTGTGAATTTTAGCTATTATCCAGAGTTTGCCCATTTTACAGAAAACCCATTGTACTTCATGCATTTAATAACTCTTGAACTATGCATCACATGTTAAAACTCCAAATATGAAACTTGCTTAGAATTTCATCTAGTTTAATAATATCCAACTTTCATCCATGTTAAAAATGTTTAAAATGTTGTTTGTGTATTTTTGCCATATGCCATGTTAAAATGCTTTAATTCATAACTAAATAATCGTAGCTCGGATTTTAATAAACTTTATATGTAAATGGGGTAGAAAAAATGCCTAGTTTAACATGGTGGCCTTACTTTGCATGTTTAACAACTCTAAAATTGTGTTTAGGGCAGAACAGTACCAAACCTAAAATATGCACATGAGGAGTTTTCAGACTTATTGTTTTGTTGTTCCGGCCTCATTTAAACTTGCCTAGATGGGTAGTTTCTTTATGCTTCACTCTTGCCATGCTAACAACATTTAATATTGTTGAGTACATAAACGAGATCGAACTAAATAAGTCATGTGGTGTTTTGTCAATATGCAAGGGAGTTGCATATTGAGCTCCACTTAATTTGTAGGATTGTTTGTGCACTTTGCCATGCCATGCATATTTAAACCGGACATGCATCATACTTGTTTGTGCATCATGACATGATTATGTGATGGTTGTTTACTATGTTGTTTGCTCCTTTCCGGTGTTGCTTCTTCGGGTTGGTTCTGGTAACGTTGCGTTTGTGAGGATCCGTTTGAAGGAAATATGCCCTAGAGGCAATAATAAAGTTATTATTTATTTCCTTATAATCATGATAAATGTTTATTATTCATGCTAGAATTGTATTTACCGGAAACATAATACATGTGTGAATACATAGACAAACATAGTGTCACTAGTATGCCTCTACTTGACTAGCTCGTTAATCAAAGATGGTTATGTTTCCTAACCATGAACAAAGAGTTGTTATTTGATTAACGAGGTCACATCATTAGTAGAATGATCTGATTGACATGACCCATTCCATTAGCTTAGCACCCGATCGTTTAGTATGTTGCTATTGCTTTCTTCATGACTTATACATGTTCCTATGACTATGAGATTATGCAACTCCCGTTTATCGGAGGAACACTTTGGGTACTACCAAACGTCACAACGTAACTGGGTGATTATAAAGGAGTACTACAGGTGTCTCCAATGGTCGATGTTGGGTTGGCGTATTTCGAGATTAGGATTTGTCACTCCGATTGTCGGAGAGGTATCTCTGGGCCCTCTCGGTAATACACATCACATAAGCCTTGCAAGCATTACAACTAATATGTTAGTTGTGAGATGATGTATTACGGAACGAGTAAAGAGACTTGCCGGTAACGAGATTGAACTAGGTATTGGATACCGACGATCGAATCTCGGGCAAGTAACATACCGATGACAAAGGGAACAACGTATGTTGTTATGCGGTCTGACCGATAAAGATCTTCGTAGAATATGTAGGAGCCAATATGGGCATCCAGGTCCCGCTATTGGTTATTGACCAGAGACATGTCTCGGTCATGTCTACATTGTTCTCGAACCCGTAGGGTCCGCACGCTTAAGGTTACGATGACAGTTATATTATGAGTTTATGCATTTTGATGTACCGAAGGTTGTTCGGAGTCCCGGATGTGATCACGGACATGACGAGGAGTCTCGAAATGGTCGAGACATAAAGATTGATATATTGGAAGCCTATGTTTGGACATCGGAAGTGTTCCGGGTGAAATCGGGATTTTACCGGGTTACCGGGAGGTTACCGGAACCCCCCGGGAACCACATGGGCCTTCATGGGCCTTAGTGGAAAGGAGAAAGGGGCATCCCAAGGGGGCTGCGCGCCTCCCCCCTTCCCCTAGTCCTATTAGGACTAGGAGAGGTGGCCGGCCACCCCTCTCCCTCTTTTCCCCTTGGGAATCCTAGTTGGAATAGGATTGGAGGGGAGTCCTACTCCCGGTAGGAGTAGGACTCCTCCTGCGCCTCCTCCTCCTGGCCGGCGCACCCTCCCCCCTTGGATCCTTTATATACTGAGGTAGGGGCACCTCTAAACACACAAGTTGACACAAGTTGATCCACGTGATCGATTCCTTAGCCGTGTGCGGTGCCCCCTGCCACCATATTCCTCGATAATACTGTAGCGGAGTTTAGGCGAAGCCCTGCTGCTGTAGTTCAACAAGATCGTCACCACGCCGTCGTGCTGACGAAACTCTTCCCCGACACTTTGCTGGATCGGAGTCCGGGGATCGTCATCGAGCTGAACGTGTGCTCGAACTCGGAGGTGTCGTAGTTTCGGTGCTTGATCGGTTGGATTGTGAAGACGTACGACTACTTCTTCTACGTCGTGTCATCGCTTCCGCAGTCGGTCTGTGTTGGGTACATAGACAACACTCTCCTCTCGTTGCTATGCATCACATGATCTTGCGTGTGCGTAGGAAATTTTTTGAAATTACTACGAAACCCAACACCGTTGGCTACGTCCGTTTGTCTTCTTCATGGACTCGTTATTCTTCCTTGCGGGATTTCAGGCAAGATGACCATACCCTCGAAATCACTTCTATCTTTGCTTGCTAGTTGCTCGCTCTTTTGCTATGCCTATGCTGCGATACCTACCACTTGCTTTATCATGCCTCCCATATTGATAAGCCAAGCCTCTAACCCACCTTGTCCTAGCAAACCGTTGTTTGGCTATGTTACCGCTTTGCTCAGCCCCTCTTATAGCGTTGTTAGTTGCAGGTGAAGATGGGAGCTTGTTCCATGTTTGGAACATGGTTATTTTGTTGGGATATCACAATATCTCTTATTTAATTAATGCATCTATATACTTGGTAAACAGTGGAAGGCTCGACCTTATGCCTGGTGTTTTGTTCCACTCTTGCCGCCCTAGTTTCCGACATATCGGTATTATGTTCCCGTATTTTGCGTTCCTTACACGGTTGGGTTATAATGGGAACCCCTTGACAGTTCTCTTTGAATTAAACTCCTCCAGCAAGGCCCAACCTTGGTTTTACCATTCGCCACCTAGCCTTTTTCCCTTGGGAGTCGCGCATCCCGAGGGTCATCTTTATTTTAACCCCCCGGGCCAGTGCTTGTCTAAGTGTTGGTCCAAACTAGAGCCCCTTGCAGCGCCACCTCGGGGAAACTCGAGGGCTGGTTTTAGTTGTACGGATTGCTTATCCGGTGTTGCCCTGAGAACGAGATATGTGCAGCTCCTACTGGGATGTCGGCGCATCGGGTGGTCTTGCTGGACTTGTTTTACCATTGTCGAGGATGTCTTGTAACCGGGATGCCGAGCCTGATCGGATTGTCTTGGGAGAAGGACTATCCATCATTGACCGTGAGAGCTTGTGATGGGCTAAGTTGGGACACCCCTGCAGGGATTTGAACTTTCGAAAGCCGTGCCCGCGGTTATGGGCAGATGGGAATTTGTTAATGTCCGGTTGTAGAAAACCTGAAGTTGATCGTAATTAAAATACATCAACCACATGTGTAACCGTGATGGTCTCTTCTCGGCGGAGTCCGGGATGTGAACACGGTGTTGGAGTTATGCTTGACGTAGGTTGTTTCTAGGATCACTTCTTGATCATAGTTGTTCGACCGTGCTTTTGCCTTCTCTTCTCGCTCTCATTTGCGTATGTTAGCCACCAAATATGCTAGTCGCTTGCTGCAGCTCCACTTCATACCTTTACCTTACCCATAAGCTTAAATAGTCTTGATCGCGAGGGTGTGACATTGCTGAGTCCCCGTGACTCACAGATACTTCCAAAACCAGTTTGCAGGTGTCGATGTTACCGAGCAGGTGACGCAACCAAGATCAAGGAGGAGCTCGATGAATATCTCGTTCATTATGTTGTTCCGTTTCTAGTTGATCAGTAGTGGAGCCCAGTTGGGACGATCGGGGATCTGTGTAGCATTTGGGGTAGTCTTCTTTTATTTTGGGTTCCGTAGTCGGACCTTGTGTGTATTTGGATGATGTAATGCTTTATTCATGTAATTGCGTGAAGTGGAGATTGTAAGCCAACTATGTATCCTTTTCCCCTTTATTTATGTACATGTGTTGTTGGCGAAGATTACCTCACTTGCAACATTGCTTTCAATGCGGTTATGCCTCTAAGTCGTGCTTCGACACGTGGGAGATATAGACGCATCGAGGGCGTTACACCATAACAAAGGGATCCAGAGCGAGGCCTAGTCCTCGGAGGAAGTGGGAGACGAACACGACGCTCTCGTTGGGTTCGGGAGTAGGGACGACCTGCCCTCGGGCGGGCAGCCGATGCGAAATTTTGGCAGTCAGATATCTGGCCTCTCTCAACCTCTTGATGTCCTCCTCCATGACGGAGGAAGGCATCCACCGACCTTGAAGGTTGGATCCGGACATATTTGAAGGTCCGAAGCACCTGACCTGAGCTTTGGGTGTTGGAACTCGAGGCGGGAGGCAAATTTGATTGAGCACGAGATGGAAAAAAGAAAAAGCCTTGTCCTCTTTATAAAGAGGGTGGATATGAAGCGTCCTCCTCGTGGCCGTTTGGGACTTGCCTAAGATTTAGGGGTCCTACTAATAGGCGCGGTAAGGTTACCCACGGCCATATTAATGAGAATCCCGTAATAAAGGGGACACGATCTCTGCTTCGACAAGACGTGCCAAGGAAAACGCCTCGTGAAACATGCTGAGATTGGTTATGAAAAATGATTCGAATAAAGACATGGCTGTGGTGTGATGTCACACTACGGGGTACCTCAGCAGATTAGATTTATGGAAATATTATTCTCTCTACGATGGTATGTGGAACTTGTTTTGCAGAGCCGGACACGATCCTCGTGTTCAAAATCTTCTATGAAGTATTCGGAGGAGGAGCCCGCCTTGCAATGTCAAAGACAATCTGCGCGCCGGACTCATCGTCATTGAAGCCTGGTTCAGGGGCTACTCAGGGAGTCCTGGATTAGGGGGTATCGGGATAGTCGGATTATATCCTTTGGCCGGACTGTTGGACTATGAAGGTACAAGATTGAAGACTTCGTCCCGTGTCCAGATGGGACTCTCCTTGGCGTGGAAGGCAAGCTTGGCAATACGGATATGTAGATCTCCTTCCTTGTAACCGACTCTGTGTAACCCTAGCCCCCTCCGTTGTCTATATAAATTGGAGGGTTTAGTCCGTAGGACCAACAACAACAATCATACCATAGGCTAGCTTGTAGGGTTTAGCCTCTTCGATCTCGTGGTAGATCAACTCTTGTACTACTCATATTATTAAGAACAATCAAGCAGGACGTAGGGTATTACCTCCATCAAGAGGGCCCGAACCTGGGTAAACATCATGTCCCCTGCCTCCTGTTACCATCCGCCTAGACGCACAATTCGGGACCCCCTACCCGAGATCCGCCGGTTTTGACACCGACAGACAGCAAGGGAGTTGCCGCGCACGGTAAGATGGCTGGCGGGAAGAAGCCAAAGAATGGACCCAAGCTTGAGACTGAGTGCTTTTATTGCAAGGGAAATGATTGCTAGTATCACTGACGATGCAGGGCTGAAGGAATTGCTAGTATCACCGATGATGCAGGGCTGAAGCCAAAGAATGTTCAAATGCTGCTAATGTTTCAAATTCTTCACATGCCTCATCTAAGGACATTGCTAGTATCACTGACGGTGCAGGGCTGAAGGAATTGTACACGACAGGCATGTACAAAAGCCTCAAAGGGCATCAGGCTCTTTGTGATGTGCTTAAAAAGCAGATCCTCAATAGGAACCCTAGGAAAGAGGGTATCGCCTTTGAGAGGAAACTCAATGCTGATGGTACATATTGGAAGCCTGAGCAGTACCCCAAAACTACATGGGTTGCTGCAAAGGGACCTCCAGTTGATCCATCTAACTTATCTGGATTTGCATGTGAATCTCCTCATTCTGATGATGAGTCAATTGACTCCAACTAAAAACTGTTCAAAAATCAGAATGGTGAAGTATTTGCTAGATATGTTGGCACTAACTGCAGGAACGGCTCCCCTATGAAGAAAATCTGGGTTCCCAAAAGATGCCTTGAAAATCTTCAGGTGAATGTCATCATGACGCCACCTGTGAAGAATAGGAACCCCCGATCAAATTACTCATATGGATCAAAGTCCTCATATGAACATCATCATGCTAACCTGTCTGTTTCGCAGGGAAGATCTAAGGATTATGGATATGTGCATTATTCTTCAAATCATTATGTCCATAAGTCCTCAAAGAATTTCTCTGCTTACTCTTATGCTTACTCCAACCCCTCTTATGTGAAACAAAATGGACTGGCTTCTATGCCATCCTTTTTGTATGGAGCTCGTAGAATGATTAACTCTTTGTCACCCCTTCAGATGTGGGTGGTGAAGAAAAAGAACTAATCTCTTCTGCAGGGTCAGGTCTCCAGACGCGCGTAATCGTCTGAAGAATTTGCTGGAGACCTGAGCAATGCCTGAAAGGACGCAGGCTAACCATGAAGAAATGAACTTTCATTTCTCACGTCCTCATATTGCGTTATTAGTTCGTTTACTTGATGAAATTCATCTGATCAATTGATGTCATATTCTTCACTGATGAAGTATATGAGTTTGTAAGCTGCACTAATTCATCTGCAGGATGATCAACCCAAAGCCACTGAGTGGGTCCTCGATAGTGGATGTACAAACCACATGACTGGTGACAAGAATCTATTGATGGATGCTCCGTTATCTCCGTCGCATCTGAAGCATATCATCTTTGCTGACAAAGGAAAAAGTCAGGTACTGGGTCTAGGTAAGGTTGCGATTACAAAGGATCAACACATGGACAAAGACATGCTTGTTGAGTCCTTAGGATACAACCTTATGTCTTGTGATCTTGATATGGTTGTTGTCTTTGGCAAGTACCGTTGTGTTGTGGTTATGGAAGCTGACAATTCCAAAGTCTTCGAAGGCTTTAGGAGAGGAGACCTATATATTGTTGATTTCTCTACAGGACCACAACCAACCATGTGCTTACTTGCAAAAGCTTCAGAAGGCTGGCTCTGGCATCGACGACTTGGTCATGCAGGCATGAGGAATTTGCACACGCTTGCGAAGAAGAAGCATGTCATTGGCATCGAGAATGTCAAATTCCTCAAGGATCACCTATGCGGAGCCTGTGAAGCTGGGAAGATGATGAAGGCCAAGCATCCAGCAAAGACTATCATGACCACCACTCGCCCGTTTGAATTGCTTCACATGGATCTCTTTGGTCCTAATCATTATTCTGCTATTTCAAATGAAGCATCTCAATATGTCTTTGTTATTGTTGATGATTATTCTCGCTACACATGGGTACACCTTGTTACTTACAAACATGAAGTGCAGGAAGTCTTCAAACGATTTTCCTCGAGGGCTTCAACCAACTTTGGTGTGAAGATCAAGCACATCAGAAGTGACAATGGCACTGAGTTCAAGAATTCTGGTCTCGATGACTATCTTGATGAACTTGGTATTACTCATGAGTTATCTGCTCCTTACACTCCTCAGTAGAATGGCATCATGGAGCGCAAGAACAGGACTCTTGCTGAGATGGCTCACACTATGCTTGATGAATACAAAACGCCTCGTCGTTTCTGGACTGAGGCAATTGATACTGCGTGCCACATCATCAACAGAGTATATCTTCACAAATTCTTCAAAAAGACTGCCTATGAACTCCTCACTGATAAGAAACCCAATGTAAGTTATTTCAAAGTCTTCGGTGCTAAATGTTGGATTAGAGATCCTCATCACAACTCAAAATTTGCACCGAAAGCACATGAAGGTTTTATGCTTGGTTACGGAAAGGACTCGCACACCTACAGAGTCTTCAACAACGTTCTTCACAAAGTTGTTGAAACTGTAGATGTGCGGTTCGATGAAACTAATGGCTCGCAAAGAGAGCACCTACCTACTGTGATAGATGAACCAGCACCTGAGGAAACTATCAAGTTCAAGGCTACTGAGGATGTCATTCCTACTGAAGAATCTGCTGAAGAATTCATTCCAGAACATGAAGAACGTCGAGCTAATGCACCTGAAGAAAATGCTGAAGAAAATGGTGCTGAAGAAAACGCTGATCAAACTCTTCAACGACAACCAGCTCATCCTCGCATTGCAAAAGAAGTGCAAGTTGAAAAGATCATCAATGACATCAAAGCGCCAGGTCCTCTCACACGCTCAAAAGCTTCACATTTGTCTAACTTTTGTGGGCAGTATGCTTTTGTCTCTATTACAGAGCCCACTAAGGTAGATGAAGCATTTCTGGAGCCTGAGTGGATTCAGGCCATGCAAGAAGAATTACATCAGTTCGAGCTCAACAATGTCTGGGAACTGGTCAAACGTCCAGATCCTCGCAAGCACAATATCATCGGCACAAAGTGGATCTACCGCAACAAGCAAGATGAAAATGGCCTTGTGGTGAGGAATAAGGCACGGCTTGTAGCTCAAGGCTACACACAGGTTGAAGGAATTGATTTCGATGAAACTTTTGCACCTGTTGCTAGACTTGAGGCTATTCGCATATTACTTGCTTATGCTAACCATCATGATATCACTTTATATCAAATGGATGTGAAAAGTGCATTCCTCAATGGTAAGCTTGAGGAAGAAGTATATGTTGCTCAACCCCCAGGTTTTGAAGATCCAAAGAATCCTGACAAAGTCTTCAGACTCAACAAGGCCCTCTATGGCCTCAAGCAGGCCCCATGGGCTTGGTATGATACCTTGAAGGAACTCTTCATGAAGAAAGGCTTCAAACCCGGTTCACTCGACCCTACTCTTTTCACTAAATCTTATGATGGTGAATTGTTTGTGTGCCAAGTATATGTTGATGATATTATCTTTGGTTGTACTGACCAACGTTATAGTGATGAATTTGCCTATATGATGAGTGAAGAATATCAAATGTCTAGGATGGGAGAGTTGAAATTCTTCTTAGGTCTTCAAATTCGTCAACAACACAATGGCATATTCATCTCTCAGGAGAAATACCTCAAGGATGTACTGAGGAAATTCGGCATGCAAGATTGCAAAGGCGTCAAAATTCCTATGCCCACAAATGGCCATCTGTGCACTGATGAAAATGGTATTGACTTCGATCATAAGGTATACCGCTCCATGATAGGTTCCTTATTGTACTTATGTGCATCTAGGCCAGATATAATGCTTAGTGTTTGCATGTGTGCCCGATTTCAAGCTACACCGAAGGAATCACACCATAAGGCTGTGAAGCATATTCTTCGATATCTAGCTCACACACCAACACTTGGATTATGGTACCCCAAGGGCTCGGCTTTTGATCTTGTTGGATATTCTGACTCTGACTATGCTGGTGATCGTGTGGATCGCAAGTCAACATCTGGTACATGTCATTTCCTCGGACGATCTTTGGTCTGTTGGTCCTCGAAGAAACAGAACTGCGTATCACTATCTACTGCTGAAGCTGAGTACATTGCCGCTGGTTCTTGCTGTGCCCAATTGCTATGGATGAAGCAAACTCTCAAGGACTACAGCGTCAACATGAAGAATGTGCCTCTCTTCTGTGACAATGAGAGTGCCATCAAGATTGCTCACAACCCAGTTCAGCACTCGAAGACAAAGCACATTCAGATTCGTCATCATTTTCTTCGTGATCATGTGTTGAAGGGCGACATTTCTATTGAGCATGTGAAGACTGAAGAACAGCTAGCCGATATCTTCACAAAGCCCTTGGATGAGAAGAGATTTAGCAAGTTGTGGTGTGAGCTAAATATCCTAGAATCTTTGAATGTTCTTTGAAAAGGACACTAATCCTAACACTTATGCAAAATTGATGACTTAGATGTGCAACACATGAAGAAACGTTTTTCTTCAATCAATGAAGAATAACACTCTTAGTGTGAAGAAATTAACGAAGAATTTGATTCTCAGAACCCTACGATAATTGTATGCGGTGTCTGAAATCATCATTCTTATACGGTGGGTCACGCCACCACCAAAAGTTGAAATTCCTCAATTATTCAAATTCTTCAACTTTGCATTGTCTTCCCTTGTCCCGTCGTTTTTTCTTCATTGGCTATATATATGAGTTTATGTCCTCTACAACATTCACTTATTGCTATTTCTTCAAGTTGGTTTTCTGCTAAGTGAATGTGATCGGACCCTTCCCCTCTATGCTATACTCAACCCAATCTGTTCACAAATTCTTCATGTGCGTTCTATTTGAAACTCGTTCAAAATCTTCACTGTGTCCTTGTCAGCTGAAGAAATTGCGAACGGAACTTTAAAACCTATCTTATCGAAATTTTCGGTTTTGCCGCTCAAACCGTTCCGCATCCCACGATACACTTATCCACTCACCCACGATCTAACACGATCTCCACCTCTCACTACGTGGGTGACACATGTCATGCGAATGAGAAGGGTCAGGGGCACGTTCATCCAATTTCTTCGGGCGAGCAGTTTTTCACCGTGGCTATAAATACCCCTCCTTCCCTTCCTCACTTCTTTTACTCCGCTCGACCTCTCTCTCCAGCTCGAGCTTCTCAAACCCTAGCGCCGCCGCTACTTCATCGCCGACGGTGAGGAAGAGCTTCACTGCCTCGACCTCGTCGCCGACGTACTCGCGCCGACCGCGGACATCTTCACTCCGCCGCCGCCGTAGCCGTCTTCCTCCGCCAAGTTAGGGCGTGGAAGATCTGCACAGACGAACTTCACATCTCCTCACTCCAGTTCGTCGTGTTCTTCGTCCAGGGTAATTAAAAGTTACTTTTACTACCCTCGTTGATTCGAATGATTATCTACAAAATCTTCAAAGGTGTTTTTCTTCATAGATTCACACACTGAAACACCTCACAAGTCATCCGTTCTTGATTCGTTTCTCTAAGCCATGATTTTCTTCAAGATTCCTCAAATGTGTGGATTTTAATCTACACATCTCTGGAACCTAAGACAAAGAAAGCTTAGTGAAAATTCTTCAAGACTCATCTGGTCAAATTCCTCAAACTTGTTCTTTTTGAAAAACCTTCTGAGAACGCATATGACCTCTCCAAATTCCTCGCAACTATACTCTGTTCACAGGTACACATGTCAGCTGCTGAATCACTAGGTTCTCATCAACTTAACTCATTTGCAGCGTTCCTCGAAGAAAAGTTGCATACTTCTTCAGAGAATTCAATTGTTCAAATTCCTCAACTGAAGAAAATGGCTGATGGTAAGAAGCCACAGAAGGGAGGAAAGAGGCCTGAGGTAAATACAATGTTTGAGATCCCTGATGACATATATGCTGGGTACTGCACACCTACTGAGGAAACCAAGAATGAGCGCAAAGTGCGCAAACAGAGGATAGAGAGGAGATGGGCAAGAGAATGGAGGGAGTACAGATATGTCACTCCTAAGTACATGAAAAAATTCGCACTCAATCCTCCATGCCAAAGAGCTCCATTGGCACCTGGCCAAATAGCAGATCCCACCAGCCTCAAGCGCGGTGAGGACTATCCTGATGAATGGGCCAAGCGCCAAGCCAAGCTGGCTAAGCAAGCCAGAGAAGCAGTGAGCAAATTCAATGAAGACTCTGCTGCTGCTGCCTCTGCTGAGGCCTCTGCTGTCAAGCCAAAGAAGGCTATGTCTAAGAAGCCTGCGCGCAGGCCAAGTTCCTCAGCAATGCCCTCACGGCCAGAATCATCAAAGCCCTCACGGCCAATTCCTCATGCTGCTCCTGTTCCTCCAAAGTCCTCAGCTCCTCCGCCAAAGCCTTCAGCTGTTCCGCCTAAATCCTCAGCACCTGTGCATCTCGCCTCGTGCCAAAGGACTGCCGGCATCTCCATTGCCTCAGGTGTCTCAGCTAGTTCCTCAGCTGGCCCCTCACTGCTGAAGACAAAGGCCACTGCTGGACGAGGTCCTCGCCCAAGTCCTCAAAAGAAGCAAGTCGCTTTCCAAGTGCCGTCTGATGAAGACGAAGCTGATGATGATGAACTTGCAGAAATCATCAGAGACAGGCAAGTCAGGGCCGCTAGAGCCAAAGGATCAGAGGTGCCACTGCTTTTGGATCCCAAGCTGATCCTCGACTACATTGATGATTGGCACAAGGACCCCAACACTCCCTTGCCTGACTTCAAGCTGACTCCTGGCCAGAGTCACATGCTGACCCACTTCATTCAAGAAGAAAAGTGGAAATTTGAGAAGGCCAGGCAGATCAAGAAAGCGCAGTACAAGAAAGAGCGCTATCTGAAGAAAAACGTTGTCTCTATGACAACTGAAGAACTTGTCACTATTCAGACTGAGATTAAGAAACTCAGTGATGACTTTGACGCATATCGCGCTGATTGGCTTGGAGCCAAGGTTCGTTTTGTGAAACTTGCGGATAACTTCACTTCCAATGTTGCAGCCCCAACGCAACAGGAAATTCCTCAGGCTGAAGCATCTGCTCAGCCTACTGAAGAAAATGCCAGCACCGCTGATGACAATCAGGCTGCTGAAGATAATGTGAGTTCCAGGGCTGATGACTGCATTCCAGCCGCTGAAGAAATTGCCAGGGCACCCACTAGTGGTGTGCCTGAAGAAACTGAAGAACTCAGGGCAACTGCATCAGTTGTGCCTGAAGAAAATCAACCAGATTCCTCAGCTGCTCCTGCACCAACTTCAACTCCAATCCTTCCATCTGCATCAGATGTGAAGAAGACCAAGGCTGCAGAGCGTGCTGCAGTGAAGAAAAGGAAAGCATCAGCTGCTTCAGATTCTTCAGCTCCGAAGAAAATGAAGCCTATGACAAGCTCATTTGCAAATCCGATTGATGTTGTTCCCATCTCAACCAGGCCATCAAAGGACCTTGTTCCTTTTGATGAAGAATATGTGATCCCCAGCGGATCTGATGAAGAAACTCCTTCTGCTGCTTCGTTTGAACCATTGGATGAAGAAATTGAAGTGGATGCGATCCCTTTAACACTTATCATCTCCTCGCCTATGCCTCAGTTCACAGCTGAAGAGGCTGGTGTTGAAGAAATGGAAGATGAAGATGTGGACATTGGCTGCTCCACACCCGTAATCAGTGATGAATTCTGGGAAAGTCAGCATCCAAACTCACCAATGTTCACCCCTCTACAGCAAATTCCTCAGTCCCCCACACAAACTGTACACATGGGCTCTAAAGAAACTCATCCCAATGCATCTGTCCATGAGGAAATTCCAACCACTAGCGCTGAAGAAACTGCTGCTGCTGAACAACCAATGACACAGACTGCCACTAAGGAGGAACTGGAAATTCCTCAGCCTAAAGAACCTGTGATTGAGATTCCTGAGGTTGTGATGCAACTCACTGACACTCCTCTGCCGAAGCCAAAGGATCCATTCTCACGCAAGCAAAAGTTCAAGGCTGATGATTTCTTTGGTGATCACGTATTCTTCGAAGATTACAACCCATATGACTCTGCTCGCATTAGGAAGAGGCATTTCTAGACTGGTAGTCAAGCCAATTTCTATTCCTCAGTGTTGTTCAACAAGGAGAAGATCTTCTACCATGAGCATATTCCTCATGTGGATATGGAATCTCTGACGTGCTTCGCACCAGTCCTTAGTGTTCTTCACGATGCTGGACTGCTCAACTTTTGCTCTGACATCTACGATTGGAATGAAGAACTGATTCTTCAATTCTATGCAACGCTGCACATCACCGGAGATGCTGAAGATGTGAATTCATGGGTGCTGGACTGGATGTCTGAAAACACTCACTACATTGCACCAGCCTCTGAATTGCTTCGTGTTCTACCACTTAGTCCTCCCCTTGAAGAAGCTCGCTGCATCTACAGTGAACCTGAGCTCACACATCATTACATGCAGGTGCTGATGAAACCTTTGAAACCTGGTCAGGCACCAAGAACCAAATTCCTCATGAAGGAATTGTTGTACGTGCCCAGAACTGTCTATCGTATTCTTACAAGGACAATCAGTCCCATCAAAGGCCATGACTCATCTGATGAGGAAATTGTTGGCATCATGAAGAATCTGGTATTCAACATCGTTCATGGCATTCCTGTCAATTATCATGATTTCTTCATGAGGACTATGGCCAATGTTGCACTGTCTCCATTTGAGCTGAAGCCTTATGCACCTTGGATCATGAGATTCCTCAGGACAAGGTCTTCACTCAACTACAAAGCTGATTTCCAGAATCACCTCAGCTACTTGCCCCCCATTCAAGTTCTCAAGCAGACATATTCCTCAGTTGATGGAAAGGGCAAGGCACCAGTTGTAATAGATGAGGGCATTCGTCCATTGGATGGTCAGTTTCGCAAAGCTACATCTTATTCCACCAATGATGACTCTGCCACACATGACTCTGCCAATGCACCCAAGTCCACTCCTCAAGCCACTGCTTCGCGCGTGATGACTGACTCTGAACTTCTACTAAGTCTTCACCAGAAGGTGGACCAAAATTACAAATGGGTTAAGCGTCAGTTTGGTTCACTTCTTCACAACATGACTGCCACACACAATGAAGTGAAGAAAAACCACTACTACCTCCATCAAGTCTTTGGTCGCACCTGGGCAATCCTGTCACATCTGTATGGTGAAGAAGATCTGAAGAACATGGGTCTCAAAGAAGATTTTGACTGGTCTGCACCTCCACCGAAGAAATTCAAGAAGGTCCAGGTTCCTTCTCTGGTGACCAGCTCATATTCTTCATCGCACGACACTGATGAACATGAAGATTTGGACGACACTGCGGCAGGCCCTACATCAACAAACGACCCCAACAACGCTGGCGCTCCTTCTTCAACATGATTATCTTCAGGGGCGTTAGTCCTCATTTTCGATCCTTTTGGTCATTCGATGACAAAGGGGGAGAAATATGAGTTAGTCTTCAAGCGGGTCTACTATATGGGCGTTTTTTTGCTAAGTTACAACTCTCGTTCTTCTGAAACTTTATTGGATCGAGTTGTAATCTTAAACCCGATGGTGCTCTGATACTTTTGATGCACTGTGCTCTGATACTTTTGATGTACTATTCTGCATGCTTATTCCTCATTAATATTATTGCACGCATGCTGAATTTCATCAGGCACCATATTTCATCATGCATTTCAAATTCTTCATATTATATGTTAAATGCGTGTATGAATTACAAGATATAGGGGGAGATCTCCATGATTCAACTCTTCAATTGTGCAGTGCTTCAAAAGCAAATTCCTCACTATGCACATCTTCAGGGGGAGTTCTTCTATATCTTGCAATCAAATTCCTCAATATCAGTATTTACACTTCATATGTTTATCCCCGTTGAAAACTTAACCTATATTGTCATCAATCACCAAAAAGGGGGAGATTGTAAGTGCATCTAGTGCCCCTTAGTGATTTTGGTGTATTGAAGACTTATAGGTTAAGGGACTAATGCGTTTGTGAGTGTACATAGGTCTATAAGTCTATAAGGAGTTTGATATTTACAGGAAAAGTCGAATCCTATAAATGAATATCTTTGACTGAAGATTTTGGTATTTCTGAAGACTTTCATGAAGACTTTGAAAGTGAAGAAAATGGTGTGACCGCGAAGACTTGGTATTCATTCGAGGAATATGAAGCGTGAAGACTTTTGTTTTCGTAGTTTCATTTTCTCTTTCTTGAGTCATAGGAAACACCGTACTGTTAAAGGGGGTCGAGGAAATACTAAGGAAAAATTTCCATGTGATGCTCAACACAAAATCCTACACCTACCAATCCCTTCGAGTGAAGCCATTGGAAATCTCATACAGTTCAGTCAATTTCTTCAGTGATAGAGACGAAGTTCTTCTGGTCTCTGAGGAATTTGTCATGACTGAGGAGTTAGGAATTTGCCAGTGCGGATTGCCTACACAGTGAGGAACATGATAGCCCTGAGGATTTTGCTACTCAAAATTCCGACCGTTGCTGTGCTATGTGCCAGCTGTCCCAAAATATCTATCCACCTAACGGTCATATCATTGAAGAATTTCATAAAAATCGCCTATTCACCCCCCTCTAGTCGATATAACGCACTTTCACTCAATAATTGTTATTTAGTACCAGCTTTGAGCATGGACATTGTATCTGGATCTTGTTTAATGCGAGATGGCTACTCATTTAAATCCGAGAATAATGGTTGTTCCATTTATATGAGAGATATGTTTTATGGTCATGCCCCGCTGGTCAATGGTTTATTCTTGTTTAATCTCGAACGTGATGTTACACATATTCATAGTGTGAATACCAAGAAGTGTAAGGTTGATAATGATAGTCCCACATACTTGTGGCACTACCGCCTTGGTCACATTGGTGTCAAATGCATGAAGAAACTCCATGCAGATGGACTTTTTGAGTCTCTTGATTATGAATCATTTGACACGTGCGAACCATGCCTCATGGGCAAAATGACTAAGACTCCGTTCTCCGGAACAATGGAGCGAGCAACCAACTTATTGGAAATCATAGATACTGATGTGTGCGGTCCAATGAGTGTTGAGGCTCGCGGTGGCTATCGTTATGTTCTCACCCTCACTGATGACTTGAGTAGATATGGATATGTCTACTTAATGAAACACAAGTCTGAGACCTTTGAAAAGTTCAAGGAATTTTAGAATGAGGTAGAGAATCAATGTGACAGGAAAATAAATTTCTTGCGATCAGATCGTGGGGAGAATATTTGAGTCACGAATTTGGCACGCACTTAAGGAAATGTGGAATTGTTTCACAACTCACGCCGTTTGGAACACCTCAGCGTATTGGTGTGTCCGAATGTCGTAATCGCACTCTATTGGATATGGTGCGATCTATGATGTCTCTTACCAATCTGCCGCTGTCATTTTGGGGTTATGCTTTAGAGACTGCCGCATTCACTTTAAATAGGGCTCCGTCGAAATCCGTTGAGACGACACCGTATGAATTATGGTTTGGGAAGAAACCTAAGTTGTCATTTTTGAAAGTTTGGGGATGCGATGCTTATGTCAAGAAACTTCAACCTGAAAATCTCGAACCCAAGTCGGGAAAATGCGTCTTCATAGGATACCCTAAGGAAACTATTGGGTATACCTTCTACCTCAGATCTGAAGGCAAGATCTTTGTTGCCAAGAATGGATCCTTTCTGGAGAAAGAGTTTCTCTCGAAAGAAGTAAGTGGGAGGAAAGTAGAACTTGATGAGGTACTGCCTCTTGAACCGGAAAGTGGCGCAACTCAAGAAAATGTTTCTGTTGTGCCTGCACCGACTAGAGAGGAAGTTAATGATGATGATCATGAAACTTCAGATCAAGTTGCTACTAAACTTCGTAGGTCCACAAGGACACGTTCCGCACGAGAGTGGTACGACAACCCTGTCCTAGAAATCATGTTGTTAGACAACGGTGAACCTTCGAACTATGAAGAAGCGATGGCGGGCCCGGATTCCAACAAATGGCTTGAAGCCATGAAATCCGAGATAGGATCCATGTATGAAAACGAAGTATGGACTTTGACTGACTTGCCCGATGATCGACGAGCCATAGAAAATAAATGGATCTTTAAGAAGAAGATAGACGCGGATGGCAATGTGACCATCTATAAAGCTCGGCTTGTCGCTAAGGGTTATCGACAAGTTCAAGGGGTTGACTATGATGAGACCTTCTCACCCGTAGTGAAGCTGAAGTCCGTCCGAATCATGTTAGCAATTGCCGCATTCTATGATTATGAAATATGGCAAATGGACGTCAAAACGGCATTCCTTAATGGTTTCCTTAAGGAAGAATTGTATATGATGCAGCCCGAAGGTTTTGTCGATCCTAAGAATGCTGACAAGGTATGCAAGCTCCAGCGCACAATCTATTGGCTGGTGCAAGCATCTCGGAGTTGGAACATTCACTTTGATGAGATGATCAAAGCGTTTGGGTTTACACAAATTTATGGAGAAGCCTGTGTTTACAAGAAAGCGAGTGGGAGCTCTGTGGCATTTCTCATATTATATGTGGATGACATACTATTGATGGGAAATGATATAGAACTCTTGGAAAGCATAAAGGCCTACTTGAATAAGTGTTTTTCAATGAAGGACCTTGGAGAAGCTGCTTATATATTAGGCATCAAGATCTATAGAGATAGATCGAGACGCCTCATTGGTCTTTCACAAAGCACGTACCTTGACAAGATATTGAAAAGGTTCAATATGGATCAGTCCAAGAAGGGGTTCTTGCCTGTATTGCAAGGTGTGAGATTGAGCACGGCTCAATGCTCGACCACGGCAGAAGATAGAGAAAAGATGAGTGTCATCCCCTATGCCTCGGCCATAGGGTCTATCATGTATGCCATGCTGAGTACCAGACCTGATGTTAACCATGCCATAAGTTTGGTAGGAAGGTACCAAAGTAATCCCGGCATTGAACACTGGACGGCGGTCAAGAATATCCTGAAGTACCTGAAAAGGACTAAGGACATGTTTCTCGTTTATGGAGGTGACGAAGACCTCTTCATAAAGGGTTACATCGATGCTAGCTTCAACACAGATCTAGATGACTCCAAGTCACAAACCGGATATGTGTATATTTTGAATGGTGGGGCAGTCAGCTGGTGCAGTTGCAAGCAAAGCGTCGTGGCGGGATCTACATGTGAAGCGGAGTACATGGCAGCCTCAGAGGTAGCACATGAAGCAATCTGGATGAAGGAGTTCATTACCGACCAAGGAGTTATTCCCAATGCGTTGGGCCCGATGACTCTCTTCTGTGACAACACTGGAGCCATTGCCCTTGCCAAGGAACCCAGGTTTCACAAGAAAACCAGGCATATCAAGCATCACTTCAACTCGATTCGTGAAAATGTTCAAAATGGAGACATAGATATTTGTAAAGTGCATACGGACCTGAATGTCACAGATCCGTTGACTAAACCCCTTCAACGAGCAAAATATGATCAACACCAGAACGCTATGGGTGTTCGATTCATCACAAATGTAACTAGATTATTGACTCTAGTGCAAGTGGGAGACTATTGGAAATATGCCCTAGAGGCAATAATAAAATAGTTATTATTATATTTCCTTGTTCATGATAATTGTCTATTGTTCATGCTATAATTGTGTTATCTGTAAATCGTAATACATGTGTGAATACATAGACCACAACATGTCCCTAGTGAGTCTCTAGTTGACTAGCTCGTTGATCAATAGATGGTTACAGTTTCCTGACCATGGACATTGGATGTCGTTGATAACGGGATCACATCATTATGAGAATGATGTGATGGACAAGACCCAATCCTAAGCATATCACAAGATAGTGTAGTTCGTCTGCTAAAGCTTTTCTAATGCCAAGTATCTTTTCCTTAGACCATGAGATTGTGCAACTCTAGGATACCGTAGGAATGCTTTGGGTGTGCCAAGCGTCACAACGTAACTGGGTGGCTATAAAGGTGCACTACGGGTATCTCCGAAAGTATCTGTTGGGTTGGCATGAATCGAGACTGGGATTTGTCACTCCGTATGACGGAGAGGTATCTCTGGGCCCACTTGGTAACACATCATCGTAATGAGCTCAATGTGACTAAGGGGTTGGTCACGGGATGATGTGTTACGGAACGAGTAAAGAGACTTGCCGTAACGAGATTGAACAAGGTATCAGTATACCAACGATCGAATCTCGGGCAAGTGCTATACCGGTAGACAAAGGGAATCGTATACAGGATTGATTGAATCCTTGACATCGTGGTTCATCCAATGAGATCATCATGGAACATGTGGGAGCCAAAATGGGTATCCAGATCCCGCTATTGGTTATTGGCGGGAGATATGTCTCGGTCATGTCTGCATGGTTCCCGAACCCGTAGGGTCTACACACTTAAGGTTCGATGATGCTAGGGTTATAGGGAATAGAAGTACATGGTTACCGAATGCTGTTCGGAGTCCCGGACGAGATCCCGGACGTCACGAGGAGTTCCAGAATGGTCCGGAGGTAAATATTTATATATGGGAAGTCCCGTTTTGGACACCGGAAGTGTTCAGGGCGTTATCGGCAATGTACTGGGACCACCGGAAGGTTTCGGGGGTCCACCGGGAGGGGCCACTAGCCCCGGAGGCCTGCGTGGGCCAAGTGTGGGAAGGGACCAGCCCCTAGGTGGGCTGGTGCGCCTCCAACAAGAGGCCCAAGGCGCATGGAAGGGGAGAAAGGGGAAACCCTAGGCTTAGATGGGCCTAAGGCCCACCTAGGGTGCGCCCCCCTTCTCTCCCCCTCTGGCCGCCCCCTAGATGCATCTAGGGCTGGCCGCCACCCCTAGGGGGGAACCCTAGATGGGGGCGCAGCCCCTCCCCTCCCCCTATATATAGCGGGTTTTTTGGGGCTGCCAGAGACACGAGTCTCCTCTCTCTTGGCGCAGCCCTACCCCTCTCCCTCCTCGTCTCTTGCAGTGCTTGGCGAAGCCCTGCTGGAGTGCCATGCTCCTCCACCACCACCACGCCATCGTGCTGCTGCTGGATGGAGTCTTCCCCAACCTGTCCCTCTCCCCTTGCTGGATCAAGGCGCGGGAGACGTCACCGGGCTGCACGTGTGTTGAACGCGGAGGCACCATTGTTCGGTGCTTAGATCGGATTCGGCCGCGATCTGAATCGCTTCGTGTACGAATCCTTCATCCACGTTTTGTAACGCTTCTGTTTCGCGATCTTCAAGGGTATGAAGATACACTCCCCTCTCTCGTGTTGCTAGTCTCTCCATAGATTGATCTTGGTGATGCGTATAATTTTTTTAATTTCTGCAACGATCCCTAACATTTATATCATATTGCATGAGTTTATCCCTCTACATCATGTCATCTTCCTTAAAGCATTACTCTGTTCTTATGAACTTAATACTCTAGATGCATGCTAGATAGCGGTCGATGTGTGGAGTAATAGTAGTAGATGTAGAATCGTTTCAGTCTACTTGTCACAGACATGATGCCTATATACATGATCATACCTAGATATTCTCATAACTATGCTCAATTCTATCATTTGCTCGATAGTAATTCGTTTACCCACCGTAATACTTATGCTCTTGAGAGAAGCCACTAGTGAAACCTATGGCCCCCGGGTCTATCTTCCATCATATTAATCCTCCAACACTTAGTTATTTCTATTGTCGTTTATTTTACTTTGCATCTTTATATCTCTTTATCATAAAAATACCAAAAATATTATCTTATCATATCTATCAGATCTCACTCTCGTAAGTGACCGTGAAGGGATTGCCAACCCCTTTATCGCGTTGGTTGCGAGGTTCTTATTTGTTTGTGTAGGTGCATGGGACTTGAGCGTGATCTCCTACTAGATTGATACCTTGGTTCTCAAAAACTGAGGGAAATACTTACGCTACTTTGCTGCATCACCCTTTCCTCTTCAAGGGAAAACCAACGCAGTGCTCAAGAGGTAGAACCCACGAGGGTGGGGGGCGCGCCCACCCCCTTGGGCGCGCCCCCTGCCTTGTGGACAGACAGGAGACCCCCTGCCTTGTTCCCGACTCCAACACCTCTTATATAACCCAAAACTTCCAGAAAGAGACCTAGATCGGGAGTTTCTCCGCCAGAAGCCTCCGTAGCCACCGAAAACCAATCTAGGCCCTCTCCGGCACCCTGCCGAAGGGGGCCATCATCATTGGAGGGCATGGAGGAGGATCCTGGAGGGGCCATCATCACCATGAAGGCCAAGGACCAGAGGGGGAACCTCTCCCCATCCAGGGGGAGGCCATGGAGGAGGAAGCACAAGGGGGAGAACCTCTCCTCCTCTCTCTTGGTGGCACCGGAGTGCCATCGAGAGGGGAATCATCGCCGCGGTGATCATCTTCATCAACATCACCATCATCATCACCATCCTCATCTCTTTTATGCGGTCCACTCTCCTGCACCCCGCTGTAATCCCTACTTGAACATGGTGCTTTATGCCACATATTATGATCCAATGATGTGTTGCCATCCTATGATGTTTTGAGTAGATATCTTTTGTCTTTGGGTTGATTGATGATCTAGATTGGTATGAGTTACATGTTTTACTTTGGTGCTGTCCTATGGTGCCCTCTGTGTCGCACAAGCATGAGGTATTCCCGCTGTAGGGTGTTGCAATACGTTCATGATTCGCTTATAGTGGGTTAGTGAGTGATTAAAACACAAACCCGAGTAAGGGGGTTGTTGCGTATTGGAACAAAGAGGACTTGATGCTTTAATGCTATGGTTGGGTTTTACCTTAATGATCTTTAGTACTTGCAGATGCTTGCTAGAGTTCCAATCATAAGTGCATATGATCCAAGTAGAGAAAGTATGTTAGCTTATGCCTCTCCGTCATATGAAACTTCAATAGTGACTACCGGTCTTGTTAACGATTGCCTAGGACAATTCCGCACACTGATCCACCATTATTCCACACTCGCTATTTATAATATTTAGTAATATATTCTAACTTTATGATAACAGCACCTGCTTTCATATTTTAGCTCTCCGATATCATGCAAAGTTATCCTCTACATACCCACAACGTAGTTTTATTTCTCGTTTCTAGTTGGAAGCAAATGTTCGGTGTACGTAGAGTCGTATCAATAGCAGATAGGGCTTGAGAGAATATTGATCTTACCTTTAGCTCCTTGTGGGTTCGACACTCCATACTTATCACTTCCACCTTTGGAAATTGCTACGATGATTCCCTGCACTTGGGGATTATCAAGCTCTTTTCTGGCGCCGTTGCCAGGGGGCAATAGCGTGGGGTTGATATTCTCGTGTATGCTTGTTTGCTTTCTTCACTAAGTAGATTTTCTTTTTCCTTTTTGTTTCTGTTTAGTTGTGGGTGAAACATACAATTTTTTTAAAGAATGAAAATACAAAAAAATTACTTGCCTCTCATACCTAAAAAGTTTTTCAAAAAGAGAAGTGATTGGAAAGTTATGCATTGAAGAAGTGAGGGTCGACCTTGAGCTCTTGTGTTCATGCTCACGGAAACAATGTAGAATTTTTCATGGAAGTTTCTCTGTAAATAATTATCCCCTTATATATACCCATTGTATTATAAAAATAATGTTCCAAGCTTAGGTTTTAGAATGATTAGATCGCTTGTTTACTATGTGCAGAACAAAAACAAAAACTTTGGATGTAGCGCGTGATTTTACATTTTTTACTGGAAAGTCAAATGGGTATGAAAGTTTTTGCACATTACTTCCGTATACATTTTTCAAATTTTAAAATTTATTTCATAATTTTTGGAGTTACATAAGTTTACTAAACCTCCAGATTACTACAGACTGTCCTGTTTTAGACAGATTCTGTTTTCTATGTGTTGTTTGCTTATTTTGATGAATCTATGAATAGTATCGGAGGGTATGAACCATGGATTAGTTGTAATACAGTAGATATTACACCAATATGAATTTAGAATGAGTTCACAACAGTACCTAAAGGTAGTGATTTGCTTTATTATACTAACGGATCTCACAAAGTTTTTGTTAAAGTTTTGTGTGGATGAAGTGTCGAAGAACGAGGAGTTACCGATGTGAGAAGAATAAAGAGAGGCAAGAGCTCAAGATTGGGGATGCCCAAGGCACCCCAAGTAAATATTCTAAGGATACTCAAGCATCTAAGCTTGGGGATGCCCCGGTTGGCATCCCATCTTTCTTCTTCAACAAATTATCGGTACACCTCGGTTTTTGTTTTGTTCACATGATTTGTGTCCTTTGTGTTCTTTGTTTTTCCTTTAAGAACCATCCTAGTATGAGATAGCCCTTCATTGGTTTATAAAATGCTTCATGTGCTTCACTTATATCTTTTAAGTATGATCTTATAAAATTGCTCTTTGTGCTTCACTTGAATCTTTTGAGTATGGTTTTATAGAATGCTTCGTGTGCTTCACTTATACATTTTGAGCTTGGATATTGGTTAGTCTATATTAATTGTAGAATCCTCCATGAACTTCACTTATATCCTTTGGAGTATGAATAATACTATCATCTAAAGCGGGTTTGGAAGAGTGTCAACTTTAGGAACTAGTGATCCCGCTATTCCAAATGAGAAGAATTTTGCTTATGTGGAGAGTAGAAAATTTTCTATGATTGTAGATCATGAGAAGAATGCTTTATGTGATGGTAATATTGTTGAAATCATTCATGATGCTACTGAAAATTATTATGAGGGAGGAATATATGCTTGTAGGAGTTGCAATAATATCAAGTTTCCTCTCTATGTGCTTAAAGTTTTGAAGTTATACTTGTTTTGCCTTCCTATGCTAGTTGATTCTTGTTCCTATTAATTATGTGCTCACAAAATACCTAGGCATAGGAAGTGGGTTATATTTAAATATGCTAGTCATATTCTTCATGATGCTCTCTTTATGTTTCAATTCTTATCTTTTATGTGAGCATCATTGAAATCATCATGCCTAGCTAAAAGGCATTAAAGAAAAGCGCTTGTTGGGAGACAACCCAATATTTACCCTTATTGTTTTGTGTGTTTACATGATTAAGCTACTGTAGTAATCATGTTTTATAGATTTTGTTACAATAAAGTGCCAAGTAAGACCTTTGGGAAGACTTGGGGTGAAAGTTAATGTGATCTTGCTGTAAAAAACAGAAACTTTGCACTCACGAGATTAGCTTCCATTTTTTTACAGAAGAGTGATATGTCCTGATTCTTTTTGCAGAATATTAATAGACAAATTCCTCACGTCCCACAATTTATTCCATAATTTTTTGAGTAGCATAAGTATGGTTAGTGTTCAGATCATTACAGACTGTTTTGTTTCTGACAGATTCTGTTTTCATTGCATAGTTTGCTTGTTTTCTAGTTTCTATGACTTATATTTCTCAATATAAATTGTAGAAATGATATGGTACAGTAGGAATTGCGTGAGAACAATTATGATTCTTGTCTTTGACATTACCAAAGTTAATGGTTTACTCTTTATCATACTAACCTATCTCACGAAGTTTCGTTAAGTTTTGTGTGATTGAAGTTTTCAAGCTTTGGGTGAGATATCGATATGAGGAGAATAAGGAGTGGAAAGACCCTAAGCTTGGGGATGCCCAAGGCACCCCAAGGTAATATTCAAGGAAGACTCAAGCGCCTAAGCTTGGGGATGCCCCGGAAGGCATCCCATGTTTCGTCTTCAAAACTATCGGTATACCTTACTCGGAACTATATTTTTGTTCGTCACATGATATGTGTTTTTCTTGGAGCATATTTTAAATTTTACTTGCTGTTTGAATAAAATCATTGGATATGAATTATTAAATGAAAAAAAATCCTCCCATGGCTATTTAATTGTTTGACTACTCAGTGTCCTTCACTATTATCTTTTGGAGTAGTTTGTCATTTATTCACGTGCTTCACGTATATCCTATGAGTAAATGGTTGAATAATTGAAATATCATAAACCTGAATTTATATATGTTTCATATGCTTATACCATGGGGAGTAATGACTTCACATATACTAAGTATAGGTAGTAAACTTATTGAAAGATTAGCAAACGTAGAATTGGTCACTTAAACAATTCATGAAAGAATATTGAAGGAAGAGAGATTTCACATATAAATATACTATCTTGGACATCTTTTGTAATTGTGAGCACTCATTAAAATATGACATGCTAAAAGATTGATGTCGGACAAGGAAGACAATGTAATGGGTTATGTTTTCTTATATCTGAAATAAAGTATATTGTCTTGGATCATCCAACATGTTGAGCTTGCTTTTCCCCCTCATGCTAGCCAAATTCTTTGCACCAAGTAGAGATACTACTTGTGCTTCCAAACATTCCTTAAACCAGTTTTGCCATGAGACTCCACCATGCCTACCTATGGATTGAGTAAGATCCTTCAAGTAAGTTGTCATCGGTGCATGCAGTAAAAAATTGCCCTCTAAATATGTATGATCTATTAATGTGGGGAAAATAAGCTTTCTACGATCTTGTGATGTGGAAGAAATAAAAGCGACGAACTGCATAATAAAGGTCCATATCACAAGTGGCAATATAAAGTGACATTCTTTTGCATTAAGATAATATTATGGTTAATTATTCTCAATGGCACACTGAAAGATCTACTAGTAAAAAAGTGCATGCAATTGAAGAGATTAATGTTTTGAGTGGAAAGATGGTTGAACTTATGAAATTGTTTGCTAATAAGAGTGCTCCTACCGATCCTAATGATATGCCTTTGTCTACTTTGATTGAGAATAATAATGAATCTATGGATGTGAATTTTGTTGGTAGGAAAATTTTTGGTAACAACGCGTATAGAGGTAATTTTAATTTTAGGTCGTTTCCTAGTAATTCCTCTAATAATTATGGTAATTCCTACAACAATTCTTATGGAAATTTTAATAAGATGCCCTCTGACTTTGAGACTAGTGTTAACGATTTTATGAATTCGCAAAATAATTTCTCTTGAAGAAAAATTGTTTAAGGTTGATGAATTGGCTAGGAACGTTGATAGAATTTCTCTTGATGTTGATTCTTTGAAACTTAGATCTATTCCACCTAAGCATGATATCAATGAGTCTCTCAAAGCCATGAGAATTTCCATTGATGAGTTCAAAGAAAGAACCGCTAGGATGCGTGCTAAGAAAGATTGCTTTGTGAAAGCGTGTTCTTCTAGTTTCTATGAAAATAAAGATGAATATCTAAAAGTTATTGATGTGTCTCCTATTAAATATTTGTTTTGCAATATGAATCTTGATAATGATGGGACTGAAGATGAGCCACCTTTACCTAGAAGGCGTTCCAAAAATTTGGAGTTTTTAGATCTTGATGCAAAAATTGGTAAAAGTGGGATTGAAGAGGTTAAAACTTTAGATATCAACGAACCCACTATTTTGTATTTGAAGGAATTTAATTATGATAATTGCTCTTTGATATATTGTATTGCCTTGTTGCAATCCGTGCTAAATTCTCCTCATGCTTATAGTCAAAATAAAGCTTTTACTAAACATATCATTGATGCTTTGATGCAATCTTATGAAGAAAAACTTGAGTTGGAAGTTTCTATCCCTAGAAAACTTTATGATGAGTGAGAACCTACTATTAAAATTAAAGTTAAAGATCATGAATGCTATGCTTTGTGTGATTTGGGTTCTAGTGTTTCCACAATTCCGAAAACTTTATGTGATTTGCTAGGATTCCGTGAATTTGATGTTTGTTCTTTAAACTTGCACCTTGCGGATTCCACTATTAAGAAACCTATGGGAAGACTTAATGATGTTCTTATTGTTGCAAATAGGAACTTTGTGCCCGTAGATTTCATTGTTCTTGATATAGATTGCAATCCTTCATGTCCTATTATTCTTCATAGACCTTTCCTTAGAACGATTCGTGCAATTATTGATATGAAGGAAGGGAATATTAAATTCCAATTTCCATTAAGGAAAGGCATGGAACACTTCCCTAGAAAGAAAGTTAAATTACCATATGAATCTATTATGAGAGGCGGCCACGAGGTAGGAGGGCACGCCCATGGCGTAGGCACGCCCCCGCCCTCGTGGGCCCCTCTTAGCTCCACCGACGTACTTATTTCGCCTCTATATACTCTTATACCCTAAAAACATCAAGGGGAGCCACGAAACCACTTTTCCACCGCTACAACCTTCTGTACCCGTGAGATCCCATATGCGGCCTTTTCCGGCGATCTGCCAGAGGGGGATTCGATCATGGAGGGATTCTACATCAACATCATAGCCTCTCCGATGATGTGTGAGTAGTTTACCACAGACCTTCGGGTCCATAGTTATTAGCTAGATGGCTTCTTCTCTCTCTTTGGATCTCAATACAAAGTTCTCCTTGATGTTCTTGGAGATCTATTCGATGTAATATTCTTTTGCGGTGTGTTTGCTGAGATCCGATGAATTGTGGATTTATGATCAAGTTTATCTATGAACAATATTTGGTTCTTCTCTGAATTCTTATATGCATGATTTGATATCTTTGCAAGTCTCTTCGAATTATTGGTTTAGTTTGGCCTACTAGATTGATCGTTCTTGCAATGGGAGAAGTCCTTAGCTTTGGTTTCAATCTTGCAGTGTCCTTTCCCAGTGACAGTAGGGGCAGCAAGGCACGTATTGTATTGTTGCCATCGAGGATAAAAAGATGGGGTTTATATCATATTACTTGAGTTTATCCCTCTACATCATGTCATGTATCTTTCCTAATGCGTTACCCTGTTCTTATGAACTTAATACTCTAGATGCATGCTAGATAGCGGTCGATGTGTGGAGTAATAGTAGTAGATGCAAAATCATTTCGGTCTACTTGACACGGACGTGATGCTTATATTCATGATCATGCCTAGATATTCTCATAACTACGTGCTTTTCTATCAATTGCTCGACAGTAATTTGTTCACCCACCGTAATACATGCTATCATGAGAGAAGCCACTAGTGAAACCTATGGCCCCTGGGTCTATTTTATATCATATAATTTTCCAATCTACAATTCTAGTTTACTATTTATTTTATTTTGCAATCTTTACTTTCCAATCTATACAACAAAAATACCAAAAATATTTATCTTATTATCTTTATCATATCTCATTTTTGCAAGTGGACGTGAAGGGATTGACACCCCCTTTATCGCGTTGGTTGCAAGGTTCTTGATAGTTTGTGCAGGTACTAGGCGACTTGCATGTAGAATCCTACTGGATTGATACCTTGGTTCTCAGAAATTGAGGTAAATACTTACGCTATTTTGCTGCATCACCCTTTCCTCTTCAAGGGAAAACCAACGCATGCTTAAGAGGTAGCAATGAATGTAGAGCTTATGACACCCGATCATCACGTGGTGTCTCTGAACGACGAACTGTAGCAACGGTGCATACTCAGGGAGAACACTTGTACCTTGAAATTTAGTGAGAGATCATCTTATAACGCTACTGCTGTACTAAGCAAAATAAGATGCATAAAGGATAAAACATCACATGCAATCAATATAAGTGATATGATATGGCCATCATCATCTTGTGCCTTTGATCTCCATCTCCAAAGCACCGTCATGATCACCATCATCACCAGCTTGACACCTTGATCTCCATCATAGCATCATTGTTGTCTCGTCAACTATTGCTTCTACGACTATCACTGCCGCTTAGTGATAAAGTAAAGCAATTACATGGCGATTGCATTTCACACAATAAAGCGACAACCATATGGCTCCTGCCAGTAGCCGATAACTTTGTTACAAAACATGATCATCTCATACAACAATTTATATAGTCGCGTCTTGACCATATCACATCACAACATGCCTTGCAAAAACAAGTTAGACATCCTCTACTTTGTTGTTGCAATTTTTACGTGGCTACTACGGGCTTCTAGCAAGAACCGTTCTTACCTACGCATCAAAACCTCAACGATTTTTCGTCAAGTGTGTTGTTTTAACCTTCAACAAGGACCGGGCGTAGTCACACTCGATTCAACTAAAGATGGAGAAACAGACACCCACTCGCCACCCGTGTGCGAAGCACGTCGGTAGAACCAGTCTCATGAACCCGGTCATGTAATGTCGAGCTGGGCCACTTCATCCAACAATACCACTGAATCAAAGTATGACATCACTACAAAAAAATACACTTCCGTGATGATACGTATTTGTCACAGTAGGTCGCATTTTCTATCATGCATGTACATCCATGACGATTTTATGACAGAATCAAGATAGTCATACCTGTGCTGTCATAGAAGTGTTCCATGACATTACCAAAATTATCATCATGGAAGTGTCCACTTCCATGACGATAAATCGCGCGTCACAAAAGTGCTTTCGTCAAGGGTGACCGACACATGGCATCCACCATAACGGAACGCCGTTAAGCTATCAGGTCGGATTTTGGATACGATAACCCGTTAATAGCCCCGACCAATGGGTATTTTCCACGTGTAAAATCATCACTAGCTGGAGGACACACGTGTCAGGTCCGCGTTGGCACAGGTGTCACTCATCCAATGGGCGAGACGCGCCTATGATATGTTGACACGTGGACCGGCCCATCAAGTTTAAATGGGTCGGCCCAACTGAAGGCCCACAAGATTTTGCGGACCATAATGGGCCGGCCCAGCTAAAGGCCCATGAGATTTTGCAGACCATAATGGGCTGGCCCAGCTAAAGGCCCACAAGATTTTGCGGGCCATAATGGGTCGGCCCAGGTAAAGGCCCATAAGATTTTTGTGTGTCATAATGGGCCGGCCCAGGTAAAGGCCCACAAGATTCTTGCGGATCATAATGGGCCGGCCCAGCTAAAGGCCCACGAGATTTTGCCGACATTGATGGGCCGGCCCAGCTGTAGGCCCACAAGATTTTGAGGACCCTAGTAGGCCGGACCATTAACTGGCTGCCATGTTTTGGGCCAAATGTTGGCCCATATTTCATCCGGTCCATTAATGGCCTGCCACGCTCCGGGCCTAATAGTGGCCCATATGAGATCCGACCCGTTAAAATCCTACCACGTTCTGGGCCAAATTACGGCCCAGATCAGGTCCGGCCCTTTAAGAGGCTTTGGGCTCAATTATGGCCCATATTAGATTCGGCCTGTCAACTGGGCACTATGCTTTTGGGCCCACTTGCTAAAGGCCCACTTAGTAATTCGGCCTAATATTAACTTTGGCCTCTTAAGGGCCCGTTTAACATTTCGGCCCTATATTAATTTCGGCATGTTAAAAGCCCATCATATAGTTGGGCCTAACTACGGCCCGGTTTGCATCCGGCCTGCTCGCAGCCGATATCTGATTGGGCCAAACAAGGACCGAGACAATTTTGGCCTGTTAAAAGCCCGTGATTTGATTCGCACAATCATGGGCCGGGGTTCATTTCGGGCTGCTGCCGGCCCGTGAGCTGTTCAGCATGTTTCAGGCCCAACCTACATCGTGATTGCATGACGACCCGATTATGTACCGTAATTTTACGGTTTGGCCGGTTTACTGCGAACACAGGATATATATACAGTAAAATAACTGAAGCATCATGAATAAGAAAAACCAAGACTATACAATAAAGAAATTACGGCATATTACATCCACTGGGCATCAAAGTTCGCCACTATGATAATAAAGCACAAGCAGACAGCAGATTACATACACTGGGCATCAAAGATCGCCACCAGTGCAAATAAACACGCCGACAAAATAATATACAAAACCGACAGCACTTCAATAGAGTTCAAGAAAGGTTAGCCCTGTTGGGGAGCTGCAGCGCAAGCAGCTGAGCAAGACGATGAGACTGCGCTTGTTCAACACTTATATCTTCCTCACTCTGAAAGATAAACAAGCAGACAAATGACAGGTTTTGCACATAAAAGTATCAGTGCTGACATTCATCACATTTCTTACTGACGAATAAAGTGACACAGTTTAAAATTGCATTAACACAATATGGTATTGTTCAGGTCAAGACATGACAGGAAATGACATTGTGAAGGAGTTGGCAGCTTCACGACACCACTGGATTATAGATCAAGAACTCATAAGTATCAATGGTTAGTGTGCTGTCAATTTATACCGTTCCAGATTGGCAAATAAAGAGACGGTTTAAATAATACTAGAATGATATGACATTGTTCATAGTTAAGACATTGCAGAATATGACATTGTGCTGTAGTGGGTAGGTTCACCACACCACTGGTTTACGGATGAAGAACAGAAGCATACATGCAGGGCTAAAGAAGATCACTTGCTCTGTATAGTTTAATTTACATGGTATGAAGAAGGAACTTGGTTGTACAATTGAAAACTTAAATTGAGAGAGGTCAAACTTTTGTTTATGAACTACATAATAAACTTTAAACAAGCAATTTGATGCAAACACCAAAAATAAACATCTGTTGCAGTCATGCCTAACCAAATATATACAACAAAGTTTGAAGGCTTGAGATGGACAAACTTACATTATTGGTGAAGACAAGCTCTATAAAGGCCTTGTCCATGCTGATGGGGGGGGGCAATTCAAGAAGTTTACCACAGAATCTTCTTCAAAAGCATTGCCTTTATTCTACATTTTGTTAAGAGTAAATATAGATGTGATAATATACAAAAAAATGTAGAATATTTAAGATAAGATGAAGAGTGATGCTACATAACCAAGTAGTTATAAATGTAAGTGCAGCGATACAGGCAAAAGGTACACCCAAGAGCAATGCATAGCTAAACTTCTTTAGTACCAACCTTATGGTAAGAGTAAATATAGATCTGACGTGTAGAAAATGGAGGGCAAAGGAAAATAAGCTACAGAGTGATGGTACATGAATAACTACCTGTCATTATAAGTACACTGATAAAGGACAGCATGTACTTACAAGAACAATGCAGAGCTAAAAAACATTGGCATTGGATATATTCTACACTAATGTAACCATTCATACAGATCGGATAATTTGGAGCGAACAATTGATAAGCAAGGTATCATGCATACTGCTGTCACATAATAAACCAGGTATGTATGCAAGTATAGTGATACAGGATAATAGGTACTAACAAGAGCAAAGCAGCGGGCAGCATATTTGCGATATCCTATCGTTCTTGTCAAACCGGAATTCTTCTTCGAGCAGATTTCCTGCAAAAAAGATTCGTAAGGCACATGCGGAAAAGTAGAAGTTCAAATTGTCATGTGATTTCATAGACAGTACCTCATCCTGGGAACGAGACCAGTGCATAACAAGGTTTTTCCATTCAATGTCTTCTAAATTTAGCACGGGAGACTTCACCAGAAATTCGTTTATAGACTTGCCATCAAAGTGTGATTTCCTCAGGTAACACCGATACTGCTGCAATGCTTCCTTGAAAAGCACAAGCAAGCTTTGCTCGTCATGACTATCCAGATTGACCCTCGCCTAGTTACAACAATGTAATGTAAATCATTGATGTGTTCAATCAGCAGAAATAGGAAAATAATAACCATGAATAATAGCACTTACACGTAAGTTGGACAGGAAGATGTGAAAATGGTGTTTGTCTTCACAATAATCTTCCCATGATGGGAATATATGCACGTAGTCCCTAACAACATTGAAAGCATTGTCTTTTAAACTGGGAATAAATGGAATAGGGTTCCAATCTACAGGAATTGGCCGTCTCTGTAGTTGGGATAGGTCTTCGGCCGGTGGACTTGCTGTACTTTTTGCTGGAGTGGGATTTTTCTGTGGTACAACTGGTGCTATGGCAAATGAAATCGGTATACCTTTTGCTGGAGTGCAGGTCCTGTGTGGTGGGGCTAGTGGTGTGGCCAGTGAAGTATGGGTACAGTCTGCTGGAGTCGGTCCTACGTTTTGTGTCACTGGTTGTACAACTAATATAAGTGGGGTGATGTCTGATTTCTCCAGCACCACCATGTTTTTCAAGGACTTTGCTGGTGCTCCTTCAGGTTCGGCAATCACCCTCTTCCTTTTTGATGTCTAATGCACAAGAAAAACATATGAGTGGAAAAACATGGTATGATGACAGATGGAATATGTATTGATAATGGATGGGCATGGCATCTCGACATATATGATGAGTAAACTAAGCACATGGCGGTGCAACAAGGTAGAAGAAATGCAAGACAACATATGCAAGATACCCGCAATCAATAAAACATTGCCAAATTAGAACATGCACCTTGATGGGTGAACAGGACAAGCCATCTACCTTTGACTCCTCGAGGTTAGAATAGTCATAGGATCATATTCTGAACAAGAATCAATAGGTGGGGAGCGTATGAGTTTCATTGCATTTAGAATGGCACTCAATGCCTTGGTGCCAATTTTGTAAGTCATTGAAGTGTTTAGCTTCAAGAGTGGACTACTGCTAGTGCGACACAAAGCTGCTACACAGATCATAGTGTAGATATAACAGGAAAACCTTAAGCATCAGAGTAAAATCAGCAAAGTGGAACTTGCTGGAATATATGTGCTAGTATTGCCGGTACGGCTAGAAAGGATTCAGATACCAGCTCTCTTCAAGTGAAGGTGCGGTACTATTAATATCAGTGTAACTCTCAAAGGCGACACAACTCCCTGCATTTCCTTGCTATTCTTATCGGATTCAAGTGGGCAGGCCACTACAAATCATATTCCTATGTCTACAAGATCCTACGAATCAAAGAGGCTCAAAGTGTCCATCACAACCGACCGTATAGACCTCTACATTGCAAATGTCCCTGCTCATCTTCAGTACAAGGAACATATTGTACTACTATCATACTCCCTCTGTTCCAAAATATAAGTCCTGGTAGAGATTTCCACTATGGATCACATACAGATGTATCCAGATACATTTTAGAGTGTAGATTCACTCATTTTGCTCCATATGTAGTCCATGGTGGAATCTATACAAAGACTTGTATTTAGGAACAGAGAGAGTACATATTAAAGAAGAACGGAAGATGAACATGGTAAAGAAGAGCAAGCAGATTTTGGATAATAAAATGTTGGTTGCGCAGTGCCCACACATGATGAACCAGAGCGCATTAAGAATGCAACTCCCAGCTGTCTCTCGACCATTTCAGGCGGTTGGATGAAGATCCTACATCTCCTAACCCTTCTTCTTCCCCGTCTCTGATTCTTCCCATACAGAACACCGCACGGGCCGCCAGCCGGACCACCGGTCCCCACCGCATGTGTTCCTCCGGCACCCCACCCCCACCCCCGCCCCAACCCCCACCCGCATCGAGTTTTCTTTGTTCGGCGAGGCCCCACAACCACCTGAGCCCCTTCGATCACACCGGCGAACTCCGGCGAGCTCTGAAAAATTGACTGACCCAATTTTGAAATTTAGTCTACTGTGATTTAACTAGTGTGGAATATAAAAGGGGAAAACCATAAGCATTGGGAGTATAGTGTTGAGCGTGCCATGGTGAATATGAAGGTGCAAACCGGACAAAGGAAACTTCGCAACCAAGACAAGAAATCAGAGTAAAGCAGTGGCGATCTATTTTCTTACTGTGATAAATAAGTTGAGCAGATACGAAAGAGTACCGCCTCTGATGCGGCGTCGTGTACGCATCTGCTGAGAATTTGACGGTGCTGCGGTAGAGATGGCTGTCGGCGACGTGGAAGCAGATCTAGGAGGGTAGACGGTGGCGGCGGGGCGTGGTGGACGGGACGGTCGTAGGAGCGGCGCCGACAAGGTGGACGACGGCGGGGATGAAGCGAGAGGATGGGATGCAAGGATCCCGGTCCGAAGCCGTGGATGAGAGAGGTCGATCTCTTGTAATGGACGGCGGCGTCGGGGTATCAGCTCCGGCATGGTGGAGGAGGACGGCAGTGGATGGGGTGGTGGACGGCGGCGGACGGAGGAGGGTGGGGTGGAGAGGGTGTTTTGGCGCCCACGGAGTACGAATGGGGAAAAGGGAGGTAGAGAGGAAGGGGGGAACCATGTATTCAGGGCGTGCTTGTCTCAAATGCGAGGAAATTTACAAACTTAGCCCCCGTTTCAAATTTCTACTACATCACAACAACATTAGTCGGTTGGGGATAGGACGGTAATCTCGCATACACCGAATATTTGCCGACGAGAGTTTGTTTTTGGCGCCCACCGTGTATGAATATGAATCGGGGAGGGAGTCGATTTTGGCCGAGGACACACTGTGTTTTGGCGCCCACCGTGTATGAATCCGGGTGAGAGGCGGTTACGTCACGTTTGGGTGAAATTACAAAACTACCCCTATCGAAACCTATAGTCCAGCAGATAGGCTTTGCGTGGCAGGGATAGGCAGTAGTGATTTCCATCTCGCTGATTTTGGTTTCGGGCAGTTACTGCGACTTTCCCCGTTTCGTTCAAATTTTGCAGAGTGCACGTTTACCGTGCCAACTCAATTAGAATCCCGTTTGTATTCTATTTTTTCCGGGCGGGATCCATTTTCAATTGGAATTACATTCTATATACATCATTTTTATATATACTTTCAAAAGCACAACACCATTTATACATAAATATGGTTTACAAATGGCATGATCTCAGATTCATAAGGTTGTATCCATCAATTTGGATTTTCAAATATTTGAAACCTCTTTATGTTGAAATCCAATGTATGCATTCCTCGCTAACTGTCTCCAATCAATGTGTGTTTCATGCGGGGTTTTTTTACTTCTCAAACATGTATAATGTGTTTCACACACGCAACATATAGTGTAATCCCGTTTAGACATTAATTGCATATAAACCATGCAATGTTTGTAATTGAAGAATCTATGGATCACCAATATTGATAAACTATATAACATTACACGTGTGCCCAAATTCAAATGAATATGCATGTTTGATACACCAATTTGCATTATGATATTATTGATGTCGTGATCTCCAGTTTAAATATTTGAATCCCCTTTAATCTAGATATTCGTCTCATATAGCTATCACTCATGCTTATATAGGACTATCTCTCTGGACCTATACACGTTCATCGTCTCTCAGGTATCTCTCGTGCTACCTGTATGTCCACAATGATCTTTTATCTTCGTAACACATTGACGGTACTCTCTCCCTCGACCTTCATCACTCTATCTCTCTCTCTAAGTATATCTCGCTCGCTGCTATGTGTCTCTAACTATGATTCTCCATGTGGAATCTCTTTCTCTCACACAAACACAAAACTTTGTCTCCCGGGGTCTCATTTCTCTCTACTATTCCCATGTGTGCCACTCGCACACCTCTCATACAGAGATGTCTTTCGCTCCTTAGATATGAGAACCTACGACTCTTCCTCTTCAATATCTCATTCTCACACACAAACACAAACTCTGTCTCCCAGGGTCTCATATTTCTCCATTGTTCTCTTGTATGTCGCTCACACACACCCTCTCTCCCTAGAGATATCTTGCGTTCCCTCGTATGTCTCTCTAGCTATCACTCTCGTTGTGAAATATCTTTCTCTCTCGCAGACACAAAACTCCGTCTCTCTGGATCTCATTTCTCTCTGATATCTGTTTGTATGTGACTCACATGCACCCTCTCTCTATCTCTCACACACCCACACACATAACCCAGCCTTCTGATCCACTCGAGTCCTATCTCTAACGCACACTAGCTAGCATCTTTATCTTTCTATTTATCTGTTTCTCCATCAACCTTCTTTCCCGCCCTCACTCTTGATTCCTATCACGCACACTACATATGTTTCTCTCTACATGCAGTCAAGTGCCCTCTCACACACATATATAACTTCACCCTTTGAACCACCCGACGGTCATCTCCAACACCCAAACTAGCGGATGTCCCTCTAGCTAGCATCTCCATCTCTGTATCTATCTGTAGTTTCTCCGTCAACATTTCTTTCTCGCACGGAGTCTTGCTTCCTATCACCCATACTATATATGTCTCTCCATACATATGCATTTATAGGTTGGTCTCTTTTGCACAATCGTTGCACCTCACTCCCTCTGCTCGCCATAGATGCATGCTCCAGCCCACGCCACTATCTCTTAAAGACAAAAACACATGCTCAATTGTCGGGCCTTCTTCCCTGCATTCTCACACGCATGGATATTGTCATACCGATCCGTCTCTCCCATGTCATTGATCTTATGACTTATGTCTTCTTTCTTTATCTCGATCATGCGTGCGCGCACACACACACATCCCACGTATACATGTATACCTCTCACACATGCACGTTCAAGGTCTCTATGTCTCCATACATAGTTAATTACCCTCAATCCTAATGCCACATCGAGACGTTCTCCCCCCCCCCCCCGCCCTCTCACTCTTCCCCTATATCCCCGAAGCCAATAAGACCATCCCTTTGTTTAATTCTCGCCTACATGCACCATCGATATATAGTAGTCTTCCTCGGTGTCTCGATGTCGACTCCTCTCACGCGCACACACCTTCTCTTCCCTCTCTACGGGCATTTTCTCTCTCGCACCCCATCGTTGGTGGCCTCTGCCATACACATCACCTCTCTATGATGAAGTCATGCACACTTAAATTACATCCACCACAGAGGACCCCGCGACACACACACACACGCGCACACACACACACACACACCCCCCACACACACTAAGACTCCATCTCTCTCTCTCACACACACACACATGCACGCACGCCCCCCCACACACACACTAAGACTCCATCTCTCTCTCTCTCACACACACACAAACTAAGACTCCATCTCTCTCTCTCTCACGCACACACACACACACTAAGACTCCATCTCACACACACATGCTCTAGGCAGAGCATTTGTTCCTACCACCCTTCATCCAACCTTACCCGTATGATAAACAATCACCTTTATTTACTTGCATAACATGGACAAATTCCACTTTACTTTAGTAGTCAGCAAACTTATCATCTGTACCCTTATAAAAAAACGAGTTGGCGATGATGGTGTGCCTGCCATCTTGTAATACAGACCATATGATCTATATCTGAGGATAGAAAGCAAACTATGATAATTTTACAAAAGATACCCGCACCTCTCTCCACATCATTATCTCCCGCAACCTCATTGCTCAGCAATTAAAAAAGGAATAAGTCTCTGGAACAATCTAGCATGCATGGTGGCCGCTGCCGCCTGCCGGCGCCATCCATCCCCATGCCTCCGCCCATTCCGACCACCAGTCACCACCACGCTCCACTCCTCCTCGCCTTATCTCTCATCTTTCATTTTTTTCGATGACATTCTCGAGATACCAGTTTTCCGATAAAATTCTCAAGATATCATTAGTTTTTACATATGGGATTACCCCTGCATGGGTCAATCACAACAGGTGTTTTGTAAAAAAATGCATATTGATGTTCCCTGCAATGCACGAGAATCTTGCTTGTAATTATATAATGCAAATCACGAGCAGGAAGTGACATTTTTTTGACACAACCACGTTAACATGGCCACGTAAATCACTAGCTAAAGTAAATACCATTATACTTATATCCCGATGCAAAAGGTTGAGTACATGTCCGAAGAGTAGAGTCGCACACACGCACTCTGTTTCTCAGAATCTCTCTCTCACACACACACCAGTTACGTGACGCCCACTTAAGCAGACACGTATGTTACAATTTGTGCACCCGTGGGTACATGTGATGATGCGCATTTATTTAAGCCGGAAGGCGAACCCAAACAGTAGTTGCATTCATTCCCCTCCCACCGCCTCTTCTTTGGTCACCGTCGCCCGGTAGCCATGGGTCGGCCGAAGGTAACAACATACGCCATACTCCCGCCGGAGCGATGCTTTAATATGGAAATTTTAGTGGTCATGCATGCATCTTTTTGTGCTAGCACTCCTATATAAGGGTTGACCAGTCGCTTCCCGCGGATGTGCGCGGGCGGTGGAAGAGGAAGGAGAAGGGAAGCGGGCTGTGGAGTAATGTTTTCTACCACAATTTCTTAGGAAACTGAGTGCAATAATTGAGTAGTTTTGCAAACTACCAGTACTACACCTGAAACGGTTCAAAACCTATACTCCCTTGCCAGCGCGCGCTTCCCGCGTCAAACGGTCAGCGTCGCCCTGGAGCGTCAGTGTCGCATTAATGCCCGGCCAGAGTGGAGGCGACCTCTCACCGGCGCCGGCTTTGAAGTGGCGCGACGGCCGAGAGAGCGCCGCTTCCCGGTGCACGTGACTGCTCCGCATCGAGACTGGCCATAGGCCCTGTTTGGATCCATGGATTAGAGTTAGTTTGAGCTAGTTGGGGCTCAAATAGCCCTAAAGTATCCAAGCATGAGGGTTTAAATTGGAGCAAGTTGCACCGAACCCACCAAAAATACTATCCCACCCAAGAGGTGCTAACTGGAGATAGTTCTTATTGGGACCACTGAAAAATCACTTTTCTCTCTCCATGAAGTGCATTTATTGTCAATCTAACCCTGTCACCCAAACACCTCTTTGGCTATAGTTAGTTCAGGGTTAGTCTAACCTCTAGCTAAGTTAGAGTATCAAACAGGAGCAGTATAGGACATGCAAGTTGCTCAAAGCATACAGGCAAATTCATACATGAAAGGATTTTTTTTCTTTTTTAAAACAAGATGTGAAAGGAATTTTTTTTAGAATGCTCTTGGCATGTCGCTAACATGTGATAGTTAACCGACCTCAATAGACGGCAGAAACGCCAGCCCGCCGCACTTTGATAGACACGAGGAGGGAGAAGTGATGCGGGCTGTTGGATTACTAGAGATAGGTGTCGCACGGAAGCCAAGAAATATGGTGATAATGTGGGTTAGCCATGTACTAGTATGATGTAACTACACTGGGATGCTGTGTTTCGTACTCTTCCAGTCCACTGTGGAGATGATTGGTTAATTTTATATCGCTGAATAATATTAAATATTATGAGTGCAGACGCTCCACGACGAGGTTTCTTGCTCCTTCTCGGTCGTCCGGAATCTATGTTCTTCCACTCTATTTTTTCTACGTGAGCTTTGTTCATCATTTTGCCAACATGCGAGACATCTAGCATCAAGGTGCACGTGTTATGCAAGGATCATTCCATCTATATGAAGAACACGTGGGACTGGAACTACGAGACGGACATGTACCCAGGAGTGGACGTACGAACCTGAGTAATGTAGCGCAATAAGTGAAGTAGAAAGGCACAAATGGTATGAACATGCATGGCATATAGGGTGTGTTTGGTTGCATACTCGTCTCAGCATAGTTGTTCCCTCTTCATGCATGCTCAACTCAACACCCCTCTTCATGCATGCTCTCTTCATGCATGCTTCTAGTGTATTTGTGCTAAACTAGTGTGGACTCATGCACCCTCCATACACTGTACCAAACACCCAAAAGTAGGTCGAGAAGGGAACTCTTGGGCGACATTTGTCTCTTACTACGTACTACCACTAAACGTTGTACGTGCAATGCACGGTGATGTTATGGAGTACGTGCCTAAGTACTCTACTACTACTATATTAGTTGGAGGCACATATTAACTTTTATATTTGTTTACGTGTATGCCCCGAGACCTTCCAACTAGACGTGTCTTTCTCTCCAGGTCGCACTTTGTATCGTTCATACCACTAAGTACTACTACGTGTGGTCTCCGACCCAGAAGTGGAAGAAGTGGAGACGCTCTACCACGCTGTTTTTTTATGCTGGACTCTACCACGATGTTCATGTCCCACTCCTTTTGCTGACATGTGGGACATCCAGCACGTGTCGTGTTTGGCACCCTTCGTCGTAAGAGTTGAAACGCTAGCATTCATCAGAAATAAAAAATAATTATAAATCGGCAGTGATACTAGTTTTGCGAACCAATCATCAGTGATACTATACCACGCGGTTTCCTTGATCCTCAATATCGAGAAGAATACTTCCATTCGCCAACATGTGGGACGTCGACCATCCTGGTCCACTTGCCATGCACGCAGAACTCCAAGGGAGAGTCACCTAGGTCGTCGCGCCGTAGTAACAATGACTAATGAGCCGTCAAATCACAGACCCACTTCCCACTTTGAAGTTGCTCGGACGAAGGAATCATCATGACTTCGTTGAATTCCGCTTCTTGAAGAAAACTACTATACCAGCAGTACTGATAGCTATAGTAGTTACTCCAACAGAGGCCTCCTTTCATTCATAGGATAGGAATATGAAAATCATAGGAAGTGAGATGACATGCATCTCAATTCCTATAGAGAAAGAGATGCCATTTGATGCTTAGGATAGGAATTTTTCCATTTAGTCTAGGCTAATGTACTGGTAATTTGCTCTAAAAACTACAATAGTAACTAGTAGTATTGGTACATGCTCGTACTCAGACACAGACACACACACTAACTACTAGTACTACTACTTCTCACATGCTGGCCAGACGCCGTCGTTCTCCTTCCCGGCTTTGTCGGCGACACCCCACCATGCTTGGATCTCCGCCGACCTCTCCGCAGCAGCGTGTGCGTCCTTTTCTTTCTTGCGGTGGAGGGCCTCTCTTTTCTTGAGTGCTTTCTGACTTTTCCGCTCCCTCTGTGCGGCTTTGGCCGCCTCTTGCTCTACCGCCCATTCGGCCTTGGCATCTTCAAATTCCTCCCACATAGTTGTGAGGTCGCGAGCGGCGATGAACTCGGCATGGCGGGATGCCATCGCTTCCCTACCATTTTGTGTGCGGTCGTGGGCGGCGAGGAACTCGGCGTAGCGGGATGCCATCGCTGCCTTACCGGTTAGTGTGCGGCGCGGTGGCATGAACGACGCTTGGTGAGAGCTCTGGGTGGAGTGGCCGGACAATCGTATAGTGCATTGGTTTGTCAAGAGCTCAAGGACAGAAGATGAAGCAAATTTGGATTCCCCTTCAATCCTGGTCATTTATTACCGAGTAAAATGCATTGGCGGTCATCGAACTTATCTTGATAGCTCACTTTGATCATTGTATACGAGATATGGTGATTATACGGTCACTGGCTCAGCGTATAGCTCCGTATCTGTCTGATTGAACAGTCAAACAGTCCACATGCGCCTCATCAGCTCGTGTTCTTTATCTATCTACGCGGGCCTACTTGTCAATGGAGAAAGAAATACTGCAAAACCAAAATTATGTGTATGTGGGGAATCAAACCACAGACTCGTCGCTGCAACGCACCCTTGTCAGCCAAATGAAAATGAAATACTTCGCGTCAGACACTCATGCTCATGCTGTCAAATCATGCTAATGCATGCACATCGCCCTCTAAATCAAAGTCCTTCTCATGGCGCAACGCAAACAGCGAGCCCATCACCTGCGTGCCCCGGCGGTGCCTGACATTACTGTTTAGACGTTTGATGGAGGCCTACGCGAAAGCCGAGCATGTATTCACCTGGCTCAACACCAACAGTCATACTCGGACCGCCTTGCTCATGCATATCGTCCATCACAACGACAATCTATAAAACAGCCTAAGCTAGACAGGGTACTATGGTAGTATGGTACGGAGTATGTACTATCGTGAGCGACCGATCTTAGTGCCACCGCACACCGAAACCCCTTGCATCGCTAGCGCGCGCTTCCCGCCTGAAACGGTCACCGTCTCTCCAGAATGTCAATGCCGCATTCACCGGACTTAACTGCAGGTGCATTTGTTGTGTCACTGACATGCGGGCTAGATGCCCGTTGGGCCCACATGTCAGTAACCCAAACGCATCTGCAGTTAAGTCATTGAAGCAGTGTCCCCATTCACGCCCGGCGAACCTACTCCGGCGCCAGTTGTCCATCCATCTGCCATGGCTCATTGCCATTCACCCGCTATATTAACTTGAGCCCCACCTCCTAGCCATAGCCAAAGACCCACACTTATTCTCCTCCGGTCCCTTCCTTCTATCAGCACCACTTCAACCATGGCCTCCTGGCGCTCCGAAGCTCTCTTGGACGTACTGTCGCAGGAGCAGACGAGGGACATCGGCGGCTCCGCTCCGGACGCGCTCCAAAGCTCTCTTCGACGTACTGTCGTAGGAGCAAACGAAGGAGATCGCCGCCACACCCCCCCTGGCCGCCCTCCGCCACCACGACCATGAAGCCGGCACGCGTGCGCGAGCGCAGCCGACAGCGAGGAAGTGTAGTACACGGTAGGTCGCCGCCGCTCTGGTCCCGGGAAGGCCACCGCTACTCCACTCAGTCGATGGCAAGCTTGGTGGGGTAAACATCGGTGGCCGATTAGCCGCTTGACGGTGACGTGGAGGCGGAAATCTTCATAACCTTGTGCTCCGGAGGAGGAGGTTATCGAGGCGGATGAGGAGGAGGCAAAGGCAATGGCCGGCTTTCTCGGGTTCATGGCCGGACATGGTGGCCGGGCGCCGGCGATCGTTTAGATTAGGTTTACAGTAGGTTTTAGTATGGTTTGTGCGAAATATGTAATGAATTTCGTCCAGTTTGTAGGAAAAGTTTTCAAAATGTAATAAATTTCATCTGGTTAATTTGAAATTTGCTTTGTTCGCACGAATTTCGTCTGGTTAGTTCATATAGTTGTCGAAAGGTATGCGGGCAGCATCGGATGGCATCCATCAGTGTCCTCGGACAGATGCCGGTGTAAATTTGTGGGCCAACGCTGGACATGCCCTAACTATCATGCTATAATCGCTAACAATCCTCCATTATTTGGCAGGGAACAGTTATCCCTCGATCAAAATCAGATCCGCGGTGTTTCGCACTCCTCCCGTGTAAGAGTGTAAACTCTTGCTTACACAAAAATGGAGCAAGTGGACAGCACTGTAGCACATCATATCACTCGAACTAGCCCGCCTAACGAGCGGGAAAGCACCGCCCTCGTCATTTTGTTCTGGATTTCTATCGATCGATCGCGCGAAAATGTTACGCTTCGCAAGTTCTAAAGGAAAAGGCGGCACACTTACGACTCGTACGCGTCGCAACCCCGACAGTCCGGCTCGCACGCCGCTCACCAGAGGGGACACGCGTTGTCTTGCAGTTTCACTGACATGTGGGACCATAATTGAATAAACCGTCGATAGCCGAAATTTAATCGCTCGGTGGGCGTCGGCTGAGAAGAGAGAAATGGGGGAGGGAGAAGATATTGCCCACCCGCCACGCACGGACTCCAAGAAATATATGGTGATAATGTGAGGTGGGCCATGCTGGAGTCCGGACTGCTTCCGGAGCCCACTCTCACCGCCCTGGCCCCTCAAGACGTCACCTACCTGCCGCATGCATGCATAGCAAGTAGTACTCCTTATGTGGAGGAGAGAAAGGCATTGACAAAGTCAAGGAGTGGGCTCTGCAAGAGCCCGTCTCTACACATGCTCCTAGGTATAAAAAAATAATTCTAAAAAAGGCATAAAAAACAATTGTGTCTTAAAAAAGAAAGGTAAAAAAATTTGAGAGGAAATAGATAGAGAGAAAGTGAGAAAAAGTTGTAACCTGGGCATTACATGAGGAAGGAGGGAGTGGTGCACATGCCAAGTTCACTGGGCTGCCGTGTTTCACACTCCCCGTCGTAACAGTGGAGACAATAGCTTTCATCAAAAATAAACAATGAATACTCGTTGCTCGTCCTCTATATCGGAAAGAATACTTTCATTCGCCGACATGTGGGACGTCGACCATCCTGGTCCACCTGCCATGCACAAAATTATCCTGGTCTACCCCGGTCGTATCGCAGGCCCAACCTTTCCCACTATAAGTTGTTCAGACGAAGGAACCATCATGACTTCGTTGAATTCCGCTTCTTCAAGAAAACTTACTGTACCCGCAACTGCTACCACACGCGAAGACTGGACGGCACTGTACCACGTCATATCACTGAAACCCACTAGGCCAAACTAGCCCGCCTAGGTCATCTATTTTGGAACGAAGGGAGTACGTCTCTACACTGCTATGATTTTGTGTTGCATGTTCTCTATACTTTTGCTACGATTTTCCTACCCTATGAACCAAATGAGGCTTGAATGTATGTCGACTATTGTCTGATCGATCGCCAAGCCTACAATTTTAGGAGCTAGGGCTATTGGTCGATCGACGAGGGATAAGTATAAGCGTACCACGAGCTCATCAGCCCCAACGTTTCTCTTCGGTGAGTGTTTTGCAAGTACTATAGCTCGCACAGTAGCTAGCCTACTAACACCAAGAATCATCAAACAAGCCATGCTGATATGATAAACAGTTCAAACTTACATCTAAGCATGCCATATATTACATCAAAAGCTGGTGAGGATACATCTGTTTCCATAACTCGGAGAGGGTTCACATGATTCATCGCATGATTCACTATCAAACAAAAGTAGCAAGATCCGCCCACACAAGACAGTGCACTAGCCCTAAGATGGTTTGATAACACGCATCGTTCTGGTAATTAAATACAGGGCAATGCAAACTACCCTGAAGGATTAGCATGACCAACTATTTCTTGTCATCGATCTCTCGGGCAATGACCACAGCACGGACAGCGGCATGGGAATCAATTTCTGGGGCGATGTCCACATGACTGACCACGACATCGGAATCGATCTCTGGGGCGATGTCCACAGGATGGACAGCGGCATTGGAATCGATCTCCGGGGCGATGCCAACAGGACGGGACACGACATCGGAATCATCAAGGATGTCCACCGGCACCTGCACAACCCTAACATATTTGTAAGCACATTGCAAATAATCAAAAACCACAACTATGGTAACAAGCCATTATTTTTTACCTTGTGCGGCTCACCGGGGGATCTCATCCCTCTGGGGGCCATCTCCTCGTCCTCGATGGGGGCCATCACCTTGCCAGGGGAATACTGCTTCTCAATGGCGACTATCTCCTCAAACTCGGTCTTGAGCCTCACATAGGTGGCAATCAGAGTTCCTGGGGTAGGCATGGTGGGGCCCTTGCTATTCTTCCAACTTCCTTGGAGGAGTTCGTCCGCCAACATCCTCAATTCTTTGGCCAATGCTTGTTTCTTGGAGTTCTTCATCTCCATGGGTTGGCCCGCCAACATGGTCAACTCATTGGTCGGTGCTCGCTTCCTGGAGATCGCTGTCTCCAGTGGGTTGTTCACCGGCAACTCTTGGCCTAATGCTCCAGGATCCATCAATGAACTGACAAACAAAAAGAAAACGAAAGTAAACCACAACCGTAATGAAAACGGGAAAAGAATAGGATGTGAGAATCGGTCGGTGCTTCGCAAAAAGAAGATTCTTGGAATGAAAATATAGCAGCATAACTGATTCGCCCACCTTTCCTTCGTCGGTATAGAAGAAAAATGGCAGAAGTGAGTATCCTGGAGTGAGGTTTTCTTCAAGAAAGGGAAGAAAGGGCTTGAACAAGCGTTCCAGTGAAATGATGGTTGCTTCGTCCAGTCCAACTTGGAGGCCACCTTACCACTGCTGGTAAAGGTGTGGGTTTTGTGATATGACGGGTCATGACGGCCACACCAGGGTTACAGGTGAGTCTTGACTGTAGCACCTCGCTGTGATTTGGTGGATGGCACGCGGGCCCGGATGCTTTGAAATGTCTCTCATGTAGATAGAGCGGCTAGTCATATAGGAGTGCTCAATATTGTGCACCACAACCAAGGCGGAGAGCAAAACGAGAGAACTACGTAATTAATGCATGAGTTTAATTAGGGTAGTTTTGTAAAGTAGAGATACATTCCTCCAATCACAAAATTCCTTTATTCATGAGATTTGAGATTTGAGCCCTATAAACCGGAAGGGAGGGAGTATTGCACACGGTGTAGTCTAGTCACTTGTTGAAATCTCTAGAAAGGCAAATACTCCTTTCCGATTTACAGGGCTATACTACTCCCTCCGTCTAGGTGTGTAAGTCATCTTTTGAAAACAAAATAGTCCCAAAACACTTAGGCGTGGTGCATTAACTTCTACCTTGTTTTTTGTTTCTTGACATATCAACCAATAAGAGATGAGAGGTGTGCATGCTTTTAATGACTTGCAATGGCTAGTTCATTGCATGCAATGCTATTAATTAGCAAATAAACATTGGTGACCCCAGGAGGAAACGGTGCTAAGCGCGTGGACCTATGCAGAATGAGTATCAACCAATGGATAATGGAGTTTAATTGTTAAACAATAACAATTTTGTCTCATGCAAGAGCCTGGATAGTACTCCAAGGAACCGCACCACGCGAGCGTTCGCAACTGCCACATTTGGGTTGCGCTTGGCTCTTCACCTCTTCAAGAAGACGAACAATGATGTTACTCCTGCTTCTACAGTATCGAATCCACTACTGCAAGTCCGTCCACCTCGTGCGGGAGGGATAGCATGTAGCGAAAGCTTCTACTTACTGCTCCTGCCTTTGCGTCTATGACAGGTGGGCCCAACAGGTGGTTGGCCCTCCTGTCATGCAGCAAAAGGCAGGTGCAGTTAAGGCATCGGAGCTCAGTCCGCGAGGGAGAGGGTGTTGTAGTAATCAAATTTCTCGGTCTTGTACGAGTTGACGCGACACATCAAAGAACTGCACTCGATATAAGTCTTTTTACACATTTCAAATGGGCTACTTTGTATGTAGGAGTAGACATATTCTTCTTTGTATGTAGTCACTTGTTGCAATCTCTAAAAAGACTTATATTTGGAAACGGAGGGAGTACAACGCATGCATGCATGCCATGACTTTCCTTTTGATACTTTCATGTGTTGATTTGATGCACCTTGCCAAATTTTGACTATAAATTTAACTAACCAAATTTTCATGCATGTCACAAAAAATTACGGGGCCGTTTGGATTGTGACTATGTTTGTCTTATGTTGCCACATTATTTTTCCCACACTTGCCACACTTGCCTAACCTGAGTTGCTCACATTGTTAGACACACTTTGGCTTGCCTAAGGGAATCTTGCCACAATTTTTGTGTCTATGACATGTGGGGTTCACTGCTAATAAAAAAATTCTTGTCTTAGGTGTGGCTAATAAAAAAGACGTATATTTAGGAACGGAGGGAGTAGAAAATATAAATAATAATGCATGTTGGGGCAACCCATGTTTCCGCTAATTTTAGCCGTGGGCTTGTTCACAATTTTTACGAGGGGTTGGTTGTTCATTTAATGGAGGGACTTGTAGTACCAGACTTGAACGATACAAAGTGCGACCTAGCACACCATAACACCACTTGGAACAAGCGGGTAGCTATCTCAAAAAACAATCAACAACTAAAAAAACCGCGACCTGGCATGTAGTAGTACACAATTTTAAACGATTGTTTTGATGGAGTGAAAAAGGAAAACTACCCCACTACATATATATAGGCCAGAGCCTCCGTGCTTGCTTGCTAGGGTTGCTCTATTCACACACTATAATCCTCTCCAGATCTAAACAAGATAGGGGTAGTAACACTGTCATTCTCCCTTCAAAAAACACAGGCTTTCTATCCTCACCGCTGGTTACAGATCTAGACGTATCCCCCTCCGCCGGTGAAGGGGAGGAGGGGCAGCGTTTAGGCCGTCATCGACAGCAAGGGAGGAGACCCACTGCTGGCCGCACCATTATCTATGGCCGAGCGCCGGCACGGGAGGTCCTCTGATCCCTTCGTCGTTGCCTGTGGGCGGATGAAAGTGCAATATTGCACTAAAGTGTTTTTGACATTGATGACAACTTCATTCGTATTTCTAACCACATGCTCTAAGTGTTAACATCCCTGATTAAGCTAAAAGTGAAGCATGGATGGTTATTTCCTCTCTTATTGGAACAAGGAAAAGCGGTGCGCTCAAGAAAAGAAGAGTACCTTAAAGTTTCCTTATTTCTTGAGTCCTTAGGGCAGCCGCACTATTAAGAGGGGGTGCATCATAAAAACATCTAGGGAATCAACTTACCTTCTCACATTGATCTGAAAATCCTAGTGCCAAATCTCTGTTCAGGCCGGAACTTTCAGGGACCGGAATGTCCGGGCGGGGTCCAGGAAGCTTCCGGGGTACCCAGAGAAACTGCACTTTTCGTGTGATCTCTGTGTGTAGCCCGGAACCTCGCCGGACCCTGGCCGGAACTTCCGTCACCTGGAACTTCCGGGGCGGCCGGAACTTCTGGGCACCGGAACTTCCGTCCCCTGTGTCAGCAGCTTCCGGGGTACTACTGAGTGGTGCAAACCTTTTGTGTAGCCTGGAACCTGTCCGAAACTTGGCCGGAACTTCCGGGGTTCGGAACTTCCGTCTATAGCCGGAACTTCCAGGCTGCGCAGAAATCTGCCTCCAACAACCAGATTTCATCCCTACCTATAAATAGTCTTCTTCTTCCTCACAAAGGAGTTGACGACTCCATTTCTCTCACCTCCATTTTCAGACCTTAATTTCTTGGAGATCTCCCTCCTTAGCCAACCAAAGCTCTTGATATTTTGAGAAGCAAAGGAGAAGTGCTTGATCTATGCATTCACCAAAGCGAAAGTTGATTCCCCCTTGTTTTTGTGGTGCTTCTTGTTGCTCTTGGAGGTTGGAGACTCCTAGGCGGTAGGAGTGCTCCGGCGAGAAATCAACCATTGTGATTTCCCCCGAAAAGTTTGTGAGGGTTTGGAGACCACCCCAAGGTCTGCCACTAGTGGTTGAGAAACACCTTCGTGGTGTTGTCTCAAGGATAGAATAGGGTGAGCCTTCGTGGCATTGGTGTGCCTTCGTGGTAACATCCACCTCTCTAAACGGTGACGTAGCTTCCCTCCAAGGAAGTGAACATCGGCATACATCCTCGTCTCTCGGAGTTGCGGTTATTCCTAACCCTTACTCTCTACTTGTGGTTACTTGTCTCTTAGCACTTACTTATATCATCTTGTGCTTGCTTACTCATATATATTTGTGTCACTTGTTTATCTTGCTTAGCTCAGTAGTATCATACTTGCAATTGTTAGGCTCACTTTCATTTTCCGCACTATTGCCTAAAATTGCTTAGTAACAATTAAAATTTGTAATTGTACCTATTCACCCCCCTCTAGGTCCATCTTGATCCTTTCAATTGGTATCAGAGCCTCGTGCTCTATTCTTGTGGCTTAACCGCCCTAGAGCGAGATGAACCCCGATGGGACTCCCCTTGTTGTAGATCCGAAGGATAAAGGCGAGGCTTCTTCTGAAGTACAGACCTTTACTTCTGAGGATCTAGAACGGGCCCTTGCTAAGCAAAAGGAGGAGCATGATGCTTCTCTTGAGGCCTTGGTCCAAATGAGGATAGCCACGTTGTCCATGGTGCTTGCACCACTTTTGGGTGGTGCGGCTTCGAGGCCAACTGTGCCTACTCCGTCACTTGGTCAACAACCTCCTAGCAATGAACACTCCAGTGTTCCTTGGCTTTATGCAAGACCCTAAGTTGAGAAACCAAAATATAACCCTCAAGGAAAACCTCCTTTACTTGATGCCACTTCTGATTTTGCCTTGTGGAGAGTTGCTATGCAGGATCATCTTTGATATGGAGCTGATGAGATGCTAGAGATCTTGGAGTATGGTTACCATGTGGTTGATCCAAAGAATCCTACACCAAGAGAAATTTATGACAAGAATCTCAATGAAACTGCAACCATGTGTATAAGGAGATGTATGGTTGAAAAGCAAAGGAGACCTTTCATACACATCACAAGTGCCAAGGAACTATGGGAAAGTATTATAAGATCCAAGGCCGGTACCTCCACCCTCCGGAGTGCTCAATATGAAATTTCCAAGGGGCAATTGCAAAACTTTTGTATGCAGAAAGTTGAAACTCTCAATCAAATCCTTGAGCGCCTCGTGACTCTCACCACAGATATTGAGTCGTGTGAGTGTGACGAGACACAAGATGGATTCAACATGACTAAGCGATTCCTTGTGGACAAGTTGGTCCATGCTATTGCTCCATATCACCATCAAATGGTATGGGACATAAGACAACACCATGCCTTCAAGGAAATGACTACATATGACATCATATCCACTTTGCAACTATTTGAAGAGTCAAAGGCAAATGCTACAAAACATCTTGCCATGCATGGTACTCCATTGTCAAAGATAAATCTTGCATTGAAGGCTAAGCATGCATGTGAAGATGAGCAAAGTGAAGAAGAAGAATATGATGATGATGATGAAGAAGATGGTGATGAGGTTGAATCCGATGAGGGCCCTTCATATGAAGACATGGCTCTCTTTGTCAAGAAGTTTAGCGCAGGAAAATTCAAGGGAAGATTTCAAAAGAAGAAAGTAAGAAAATGCTACAACTGTGAAGAAACCAACCACTTCTCAAACGAGTGCCCTTATGAGAAGAGAGAAGACAAACCAAGGTTTCCCAAGACCTTTCCCAAGAAGAAGTTGCCAAACCTTTGAACTCCAAGCTCAAGAAGAGAGATGGGAAAGCAATGGTTGATCAAGAAGAATCCGATCCGGATGATGTTAGTGGTGTTGCTAGAGTTGCTCAAGATTCTCAAAACACATTGAGGCTAGTCAATAAGAGTGGTGAAATTGTCACCTACAACTACATGAAGGATTAGAAGGGCAACGCTCACAAGTGTCTCATGGCGAAGGCCATGGTAGAAGATGGAGAGGACCAACACTCTCCTGACAAGGTCAAGGTAACCCCACGATCAAACCCTCCTCTTTTCGCTCCTCCTACTCTTAGTGATGAGTATCTTGATGCGGAGGATAGTTATGAGGATGATGATATAAATGATCCTATGCTTGCTAAACTAAATAAGTTCATGTGCTCCCTTAAAGGAAAGAAGCTCACTATGTTTCGTATGCTTATGGAGATGGTGAGTAAGCACACCATTTCCATTAAGGAACTCGAAACCCTCGTCACCGAGGAAAAGGAAAAATATGAAGTCCTTGAGCGGAAAGTCCTATATAAGGAAGCACGCAATGATGAACTATGCTTAAAAATTGGTGCAAACATTGATGTTCATACTAGAGATCTTGCCTCCTTGAAAAAGGCTATCGACTCTTGCGAAGAGTTGATGAATGATAAAAGTAAGCTTGTAAAGTCTAATGCTTCTCTCTCTAAGGATTGTGAGCTTCTATCCATGTCCCTCAAGACCAAGGAAGAAGAGCTCACCCTTCTTACAAAGAGTTTTGAGACACTCAAGCTTACTTATCTTGAAACTCTAGCCAAGGCTTACTCTTCTCCTATTATCAATGTTGATGCTTGTACTACTAACTCTAGTGGTGATCTAACATCTACTCTTGAGGAGAATCGCTTTCTCAAAGGTAAAATCGAGAAAGGGCTCATGACATGTGCTCAAGGGCAAAAGAACCTCGATGAGGTGTTGAGCCAACACAATGAAGTGTTTGCCAAAGAGGGACTCGGGTTTGACCCGAGCACAAGCAAGAAGAAGACATCCTCTCAAAAGTGCACCACCCCTCTAAAAGAAACTTTTGTACGAGAAAGGCACAAGGAGAAAGGTAAGGTTGATTGTGGGAAGGCCACAAGGGGCATGCCCACTATCAACAATCCAAAAGAGTTCATGCCTCCATCCTATGTTCTTCGTATGACTAAGGATGGAGAAGTTTATGCAAAGTTTGTTGGTCCTCGAAATGCATTTCGGTTTTATGCTATTTGGGCCCCTAAGACCCTTGTGACTAACTTGAGAGGTCCCATTGCAAAATGGGTGCCTCTAACCAAGTAATAATTGTGTGTAGGTTGCCTTCTCCGGTGGAGTAAAATGGGTGATTGATAGTGGGTACCAATCATATGACCGGAGATAGCAAATTGCTCTACGACTTCATGGAAGCTATTCAACCATTTATGAGCATTATGTTTGGTGGAGGATCAAAAGGACAGGTACTCGGTTTGGGTAAGGTGGCTATCACAAATGACATGTCTCTTGCAAATGTCATGCTTGTCCAATCCCTTAAATAGCATTTGCTTTCTGTTCGCCAATTGGCTTCTGTTGGCTATGATACACTATTTGGACTAATGGATGTGAAAGTCTTTAAGAGAGATACTTATTTGCAAGAGACATGTCATTTGTGATAGCCATTGTTGGAGAGTTTGATGGCAACCTTTACATGGTTGATTTCTCGATAGAGAGCACATTCCATGCAACTTGTCTAATGGCCAAGGCCGATAAGGGGTGGCTATGGCATCGCTGGCTAGCCCATGTCGGCATGAGAAATCTTCAAGATCTCTTAAAGGGAAATCACATCCTTGGACTAACAAATGTCTCTTTTGAGAAAGATTGTGTGTGCAGTGCATGCATAGCCGGGAAGCAACATCAATCAAAGCACCCACCCAAGAATATTGTGTCTACTTCAAGGCCTTTGGAGCTGCTTCATGTGGATCTTTTTGGGCCTCCTTCATGGGATAGTCTTGGTGGGAAAAAGTATGGACTTGTCATTGTGGATGATTACTCACGATACACATGGGTGTTTTTCCTCAAGTCCAAAGACGAGATGAAGATCACCTTCATTGATTTTGCCAAGAAAGCACAACGCAAGTTTGACAAAGAAATCATGGCAATAAGAAGTGATAATGGTTCCAAGTTCAAGAATTACACCTTGCAAGGATTTCTTAGTGATGAAGGGATTGAACATCAATATTCCGCACCATACACCCCTCAACAAAATGGTGTTGCAGAAAGGAAGGATCATACACTTGTGGAGATGGCAAGGTCCATGTTGGATGAATACAAGTCTCCACACAGTTTTTGGGCCGAGGCTGTCAACACCGCATGTCATGCATCAAATCGACTCTTCCTCCGCAAAATATTGGAAAAGACTCCATATGATCTCCTAACTGGGAACAAGCCAAATGTCAAGTACTTTCATGTATTTGGGTGCAAATGTTTCATCCTCAACAAAAAGGAACAGTTAGGAAAATTTCAATCCAAAACAATCGAGGGTATATTTGTTGGCTATGGATCAAACTCTCACGCCTATAGAGTCTACAAAAAATCCAATGGATGTGTTGTAGAAACTTGTGATGTGGTGTTTGATGAGTTTAATGTCTCCCATGGGGAGCAAGTTGATCTAAGTGATGTAGGTGAACAAGATTCGTCTCAAGATATTTTGACCATGGGTGTTGGTGCACTTCTTCCAATGGAACAGGAACCTCATAATGATGAAGAAGAAGATGAAAGCCTCACACATCATCAAACAACTTCAACACCCATACCACCACAAGCCCCTATTACTCAACCAATGCCCATAGTCCAAGTACAAGATGATGATCAAGTTCCTCTTCATGATAATCATCAAGAACAAGATCATCCTCAAGGGCAAGTACAAGAAGGTGCAATCATTGACAATGAACCTCAACAAATGCAAGAAGAAGAAGAAGATTTTCCACCACACATTAATGATCCATATGTTGAGGACGTGGATGATGGACATGAAGTTGAACCTCGCGAAACCTTAACCTCCATCATGCCTCGAGTGGCCGGTCGTGTTGATGTTGGTAAGATCCTCACCGGCATATCGGAAGGTAGAGTCACTCGTAAACAGTTGACAAACTTTTGTGATCACTTTTGTGTCTAGTGTTGAGCCTCTCAAGGTACAAGATGCGTTGATAGACAACGATTGGCTGATTGCTATGCAAGAAGAGTTGAATAGTTTTGAGCGCAATCAAGTGTGGTCATTAGTCAAGAGGCCAACTACGGAACACGATGTAATTGGAACAAAGTGGATTTTCAAGAACAAGCAAGATGAGAATGGTGTAATCATCCGCAACAAGGAAAGGTTAGTGGCATAAGGGTACTCACAAGTTGAAGGTTTCGACTTTGGTGAGACCTTTGCCCCTGTTGCCCGTCTTGAATCCATTCGCATCTTACTTGCTTATGCTGATTTCAATGGCTTTACATTACATCAAATGTATGTGAAGAGTGCTTTCCTTAACGGCCCTCTACATGAAGAAGTATATGTATCACAACCACCTGGGTTCGTTGACCCCGATCACAAGGACTATGTGTATAAACTTCATAAGGCTTTTGTCGGCGTTCTGGGAATGGGGGTCCCCAGACTTGCCTGCGGTGTGGCTCAAGTGGGGGCCCAGCACGGCCCATCTTCATCAGCTCAAGCTCAAGACCCTCGCGAGGGGCCAAGCCTCGCGGGGCGGACGACAGGAAGCTTCCTCAAGAGAGCGGCCTCATCAGGCGGGCTCGTGAGGAGGCGGAGAGATCAATGCAAGGGTACCTCGCGAGGATCCCATGACACAAGCCATGACGATCAAGGCCAGGCGGGCGCCAGGCGGGCGCCGGCCTGCGTAGGGTCCTTATTTCCCCTTTGGTGCAAAGGGGGCAAGCACATGCCAAGGTATCAGGCAAAGGTTACCATTCCGGTGCAACGAGACCAAGACCAGCCGGACGGCAGGCCGGAGGTCACCGTGGAGCCCAAGACGGCGTCATCACCAGTGCTTTTGGCAGCTGAAGACCACCTTTGGTCAAGATAACTTGTACTAGATGTTCCCCTTCAAAATGGCCAATTGTTGGCGCCCTTCCCGCTCAATTATTTGGGGAGAGGCCCAAGGCCTCTATAAATAGAGCTAGCCTCCACAAAGGAAGGAGACACCCAGGAGAGACCGAGAGGAGAGAGAGACAGACAGACAGACATCGAGAGATCTGGTAGAACCCTAGCAGAGAGAGAGAGAGAGAGGCGACAGAACTCACCCTAGCAGTTCATCGCACCAGCTCAAGAACACCTCTCGCGAGGTTGTTCTTCCCTTGTACTGTTCATCATCAGCTCCCTGAGGCAATCCACCACACCAAACACTGAAGTAGGGTATTACACCACAACGGTGGCCCGAACCAGTATAAACCTCGTGTCTCTTGTGTTGTTTGTCATTTTCATTGTAGTTTGCACGAGAGGATCAAATGTAGATCGGTAGGGGAGAGATCTCCGCGCACACCCCAGTGTTCGAACCTCAAGGGTCTGCCGGAACCCGAAATCCGACATTTGGCACACCAGGTAGGGGTGCGTCGGAGTCTTTCTTCTATTGTTCGCGTCCGGCCCGGCGGGGAACGAGCAGCAGGCCTCGTCCCAGCATCCTTCGGTGCGGCGGGATGGCCGCACCGCCACCCCGTCGCTGACTCCAGCTGGCTCGTCGTCCCACGCCCGTCGCGCACCCATGGATGCGCACGCCTCATTGCACTTGGCACGGGAGCTCCTGCACTATCGCCCCGTCGATGACCTCTACGAGGACTGGCTCGCCCGCATCACCGAGCTCGTCAGTGCCGCAGGGGGCTCCCCCTTGCGGTCCCTCTCGCTGCTTTGCCCTCGATCCCGTGCAGGGGGCGAGGATTAGGAGGCGCCTCCGCCGCCTCCTCCCCAAGAAGGTGCCTTGGCTCCAAGGCGCGCAGCCCTAGGGCGGGACCCTCCACGTCCGGCGCCTACGCAGCAAGAAGGGAGCTGCCAAGAGATCACATGCCCCCGAGAAGGTGCCCGCGCACTCCCAGCGCCGACACGCCAAGATCGCGCCCCAGCGCCCCCACGACGAGACCTCGTGCTGCTCCTAGTGGCGGCACATGGTGTCCCGCAAGAACAAGTCCAGCACCAGCAAAGGGCGCCGGTGGCCACGGTGGGCTGCCTCGCCTTCACCCCCGAGCTACGCGGCGTCACATGGCCAGGCAAGTTCAAGCCTAACCTCCCTCCCCGCTACGATGGCACAGCGGACCCCGCGGAGTTCCTGCAGCTCTATGAGCTGGGCATTGTAGCCGCCAACAGAGACGAAAAGGTCATGGTGAATTGGTTCCCCATGGCGCTCAAGGACGGCGCCCGCACCTGGCTCCTGAACCTGGCTCCCGGCATGATCTCCTCCTGGAGCGAGATGCGCACCCGCTTCATTGCCAACTTCCAGGGCACACGCGACCGGCCCCCGGCTGTGAGCGACCTGCGCCGCATCAAGCAACAGCCAGGAGAAACCCTGCAGAAGTACATCCAGCACTTCAACTACGCTCACCTCAAGATCCCCAAGGTGACTGAAGAAGCTATCATCTCAGCCTTCTCCGACGGCGTGCGCGACGTGAAGATGAAGGAAGAGCTAGCAATCCATGAAGGCCTGTGCACATCCTTGGAGCTGTTCAACTTGGTGACCAAGTGCGCCAGGGCTGAGGAAGGGTGTCTCTCCCTCCTCGAGCTCCCGACAGCTGACCCGGAAGAAAAGAAGCTCAAGGCCAAAGACGTGAAGCGCAAGGGGGCTGCCGTGCTAGCAGCGGAACCAGACACCAAGCGAGGCAGGGATCAGCCTGAGTCATCCAAGGGCAGACGGTACTGCGTGTACCACGACCTCAACACCCACAACACCAACGAATGTCAAGAGCTCAGAGCCGTGTGAGATGGGCGAATCGACCGACGCCCAGAGCGCAATGACAGGGGCTATGGCCGAGGAGGAGGAAGAGGCGGCGGATGATGGGAAGACCATGGCCTTCGCCAGGGATGGCGTGACCGCCCTCGCAAGGACCGTTGGCAGGACCAGCCTCGCGAGGGAGGCTGGAGGGACCAGCCTCGTGAGGGCCACTCGCACGGCAACGCATGCCTCCCTCCTCTGCCGCCTCCACCAAGGAGGAACGAAGACCAACACCAAGACGATGGGGCTGGGGGCTTCCAAGAGCCACGTGCAATCGCTTGCATCTTGGGTGGCGCCCAGGCCCCAGCCTCACAGCGCATCTTCAAGCAGTTTGCGCGCGAGGTGAATGCAGTCCTTCCCAAGCTTGAGGCCATGCGCCCTCTCAGGTGGTCTTCATGCGCGATCACATTCAGTTCCGCAGACCAGCTCAAGTGTGCGGCAACCGCCAGAGTCGTCCCGATGCTTTGCTCCATAGTCATCAGCAACGTGTAGGTCACCAGGACCCTCGTCGATGGCAGAGCAGGACTCAACGTCCTGTCCGTCGAGACGTTCGACAATCTCCAAGTGTCGTACGACCAGCTTCAGCTGACCAAGCCTTTCTCAGGAGTCATCGATGGTTCCACTGTTCCAATTGGGCAGGTTCACCTTCCGGTCACCTTCGGGCAACGCAACAACTACCGCACCGAGCTCATCGACTTCGACGTCGCTCACATCTGCCTGCCGTACAATGCCATCCTTGGGTACCCAGCCCTAGCCAAGTTTATGGTAGTGACTCACCATGGTTACAATGTCCTCAAGATGCCAGGAAGCAGTGGAGTCATCACCGTACCTTGTGAAGAAAGGGACGCAGTGTGCTCGCTTGAGCGTGCGTTCCAAGCCGCAGCAATCAAAGACCCAGATCACGGGAGCGGGAGGCCTCCCAAGGCGACCCTCAAGAAGAAGAAGACCTCACCTGGCCCGAGCCACAAGGGAGCAGGCACCTCCGGAGGTATTGCGTCAGGATTCGCGCCCGATCAGGGAGCACCACCCTCTCACGCATAGGAAGGCACGCCCGACGCCCTCCTTAGGCAGGGCTCGGGGGCTCTCGCTTGGAGAGCCGCCGACCTTGCCAAGGTCGTGGGGGAGGCACTCGGGCAACACTTGGAGGGGTGCTTTCAAGCACGCTTCCCTTGGGAAGGTACAAGCCAAAGGAGACCAAACCCTCAAGAGTTCATCACAAGAAACACCCATGAGCTACAAGAGTCCAGAGTCATGCGCGGCAGCCACCGCTCACTTGCCGTGGCCCCACATCTAGGCGAGGATGGAGGACTGCGCGTCTGCGTTGACGTACCAGGGCTCAACCGAGCTGCGTCCCAGGAGCGCCTATGGCCTTTGGCCGTAGGGCGCTGCGAGGGACCACCTCACAGCTACGTTCGCATGCCCTTTGGCCTGCCGAGCATGGTCGCCGCACATCAGCGCCTGTTGAGGAGCATTCTGGAGGCTCAGGAGGTCAGGCATCACGCGGTCCTGGCGGAGGTGGCGATGGTCCCCGAAGACCTGCATGCGCCACCGGAGCCTCCCGAGGCCCCTGGGCCTGGGGACCCATGAGGACCGACATCTTCACCGCGCATCGCTCGCTTCCTCAGCATCACTTCATCTTCAACAGCACCAGGTGACATCTTTCAGAGTTCTACTTTCAGCTGGGAGCGCCCACAGGGCTGCACCATTCCCAGGCCCCGTGGGTCCGTCCCCACGACATGTATCCATTTTGGTTATGTTGTTTACTTACCTTGTTGGGGGCGCCCCTTGGGCTGCATCATCCCCACGCCGCTCGGGCCCGACCTAGCGGCGGTTGATTTTACCTGCGCTTGCTTGAAATTGGATTTCCTATGTGCTTAACATACCTGACCTAACCACCTGCTCGATCGACGCCTATCTAAGAGCCGCTCGCTCTGGCATGACGCATGCGCACGGGTCCATGCCTGCAGCGTTGTTAAACCTGAGTGGTCGAGCTCTGGCCGCGGCAGCCCCGCACGGCGCCACCTCACTAGGCCCTCAGTGCCCTGACCGCTCCCTCGGAGTGACCATAGGTTGGCCGGCGACCGTAACGACAGGCCTTGTTTCTCCTCATGATTGGTGTGCAGGACCTACTCCAGGAGCAACGTTGGGGGCATCGTGAGCCCTCTCTCCCACTCTTCGGCATGGACTGCTTGCATGTTAAAAGGGGGGCGCCTGAGCACCGCGACTCATGGGCTCTTACTGGCTCTCCAGCCCTCACCCCCTGGCCTTGACCCACGGCATCGCGACCTGTCATACCAGCGGCGGCTGAGCTCGCTCGAGGGCCGGGACCTGAGGATGTAGAGCGTTAAGGAAAGTGCGGGGGAATGGGAAGAAGCTCGCGAGGGCCTCACCCAGCAGTACCTCGGCCACCGCCTCTCGGGTCGGGCGCCTCTCCGAGGAACTACATCAGACGCACAAGATAAGTCGCGCCCTCGCAAGAGCTAGACCAACGCAGCGCTAAATCCCCGCCCAATGCAACTCTGTCACGGCGACGCTACCTTCCTTTCTCGCCCAGTAAGGATTGCTTGAGCGCTAAAGGGGACCTCCCGAGCATCGCGACTCGGGGGTTCTTACTGGACCTCGGGCCGCTCACCTCCTGGCCTTGACCACGGCATCGCGACCTGGCATACCAGCAACGGCTGAAGCTTGCTTGGGGACTAGGACCTGTCAGCGTAGAGCGCCAAGTCCTCATGAGGATAGAAAGGGGGAGCTCAGCCGGTACAAAATGGACACCTCACGCCAATTCATATTAAGGATATAGTATTTACAAAAGGCACAACAGACGCCTTACATACCCCCGCAGGGTGTTGCTTTAATTCCTCGCAGGGAACAAAAGGTGCTAACCCTAAGGAACGCTACTCGCTAGCACCTCCCCAAGCGACGCCATCATCAACAGTGGGCTGCCCAGTGACGGCGCCAATCCCATCCAGATCAGTGGTGCCGGTGGCCCGATGCAGCTACCCCACTCCGAGCGCGGCACGAGCTTGGAGGCTCGTAGCTGTTGCTGCTCGTCTCCGGGGTCGCGAGGAGTTCGGGGGAGCCGCGGAAGCCCTCAGTCCCTCCGCTGCTGCCTGAGGAGCTGCAGGAGGACCAACAGGCGGGGCTGGCCCTCGCCAGTTCGTCACCACTGCCACTTCCCTTAGGGCAGCATTCCAGTCAGCGTCCTTCTGCATCAAAGACCTTGAAGAGCATCAAGGAGGCGCCATCGTATTCAAGATGGATCACCAAGGCGCCGTCCGTGCGGCAGACCCGGGCAATCTCACCCCAGCCCCGGGTCATGAAGACCTTGCCCGGAGCGACGACCATGACCTCTGCTCCGGTTGCAGGGGTGCCATAGTCGGCGTGCTGCAGCCAAAGCTCCATGGCCCTGCTCGGCGGCATCTCAAAGGCGAAGGAGAGAGGAAGGCGGATCCATGAAGTTGGAGGCATGGAGGCGTGGAGCACAAGCTCGCGAGAGGAGTGCTCTGCGTGGACTCCAGGGGGACGACGCGCACCACTGTGACTCGCCGGCGTCGGCGGCGACGCTGTCGGTGTTGCTCGGCGCCCTCCACCCTGGGGCCTACGACGCGGGCGTACAAGGGCAGCAGAAACCCAGGCGGTGGCCGCTCGTACCATGGCCTCGACACCACCTGCCAGGCGCCTTCGTCCCGGTGACAAAGGATTGGCCGCTTCTTCGGCGGGAGGGGGTCAGGGCCCTCTTTGGGGGCCTTTCCCTTCTCCTCAGCTGAAAACCGGCGGATCAGTGCCATTGGTGTAAGAGGAAGCAAGGATGAGGAAGAAGAAGAGGAGGAGTAATGGAAAGGGGTGAACTGGCGGAGCCCGCACGGCCCCGTACTTATAGCCGAGGAAGGCCAACCGCCGAGCACCATGACCTTAGGTAATCATGACCCATATCTCTGCATGCAGGGACTCGTCGAGTCGTGCGGTTGCCAAGGCATCGTGGGAGGAACAGACGCCCATGTCCAATCAACCGCCACACGGTGCCCAAGGCAGCAGGCTATTAGGGCCCGCGGCGCTTCACGCTTGCCCCTTCGCTTCTCTGCTAAGCAAAAGCCTGCGAGCGCCTTGGGCCCGGGGGCTACTGTCGGTGTTCTGGGAACGGGGGTCCCCAGACTTGCCTGCCTGCAGCCTGCGGCGTGGCTCAAGTGGGGGCCTAGCGTGGCCCATCTTCATTAGCTCAAGCTCAAGACCCTCGCGAGGGGCCAAGCCTCGCGGGGCGGACGACAGCAAGCTTCCTCAAGAGAGCGGCCTCATCAGGCAGGCTCGCGAGGAGGCGGAGAGATCAATGCAAGGGTACATCGCGAGGATCCCATGACACAAGCCATGACGATCAAGGGCAGGCGGCTCCAGGTAGGCGCCGGCCTATGCAGGGTCCTTGTTTCCCCTTTGGTGCAAAGGGGGCAAGCACAGGCCAAGGTATCAGGCAAAGGTTACCATTCCGGTGCAACGAGACCAAGACCAGCCGGACGGCACGACGGAGGTCACCGTGGAGCCCAAGACGGCGTCATCACCAGTGCTTTTGGCAGCCGAAGACCACCTTTGGTCAGTATAACTTGTACTAGATGTTCCCCTTCAAAATGGCCAATTGTTGGCGCCCTTCCCGCTCAATTATTTGGGGAGAGGCCCAAGGCCTCTATAAATAGAGCTAGCCTCCACAAAGGAAGGAGACACCCAGGAGAAACCGAGAGGAGAGAGAGAGACAGACAGAGAGACATCGAGAGATCTGGTAGAACTCTAGCAGAGAGAGAGAGAGGCGACGGAACTCACCCTAGCAGTTCATTGCACCAGCTCAAGAACACTCTCGCGAGGCTGTTCTTCCCTTGTACTGTTCATCATAAGCCCCCTGAGGCAATCCACCACACCACACACTTGAGTAGGGTATTACACCACAACGGTGGCCCGAAACAGTATAAACCTCGTGTCTCTTGTGTTGTTTGTCATTTTCATCGTAGTTTGCACGAGAGGATCGGACATAGATCGGTAGGGGAGAGATCTCCGCGCGCACCCTAGTGTTCGAACCTCAAGGGTTTGCCAGAACCCGAAATCCGACAGCTTTGTATGGCCTCAAACAAGCACCTCGTGCTTGGTATGATCATCTTAAGAAGTTTTTACTCGATGATGGCTTTGTGAGAGGGGTGATCGATCCCACTCTTTTTACTAAGAGGGACAAAGGTGATTTGATCTTATGCCAAATCTATGTAGATGATATCATTTTTGGTTCTCCAAACATTGATTTATGCAAGAAGTTTGCGGCATCAATAACCAAGAATTTTGAAATGTCACTCAATGCGGATTTGAAGTTCTTCCTCGGATTTCAAATTCAACAATTTCAAGAAGGAATTTTCTTGTCTCAAGCAAAATACCTCAAGGATATCCTAGCAAAATTTGGCATGACTGATGCTAGCCCATGTAAGACACCCATGGCAACCAAAATTGTACTCACTGAAGACTCAAATGGTATCCCCTTCGACCCATCTAAATACTGCTCTATGATTGGTTCATTGCTTTATCTTTGTGCATCTAGACTAGACATCATGTTTAGTGTATGCATGTGTGCTAGATTTCAAGCTTCCCCTAGGGAAAGCCATCATAAGGTGGTTAAGCATATTCTTAGATACCTTGTTCACACCCCAAAGTTGGGTCTATGGTACCCCAAGGATGCTAAGTTTGATCTCATTGGGTACACAGATGCGGATTGGGCTGGAGACAAAGTGGATCGTAAATCCACCTCTGGTGCATGTCAATTTCTTGGACGCTCCTTGGTAAGTTGGTCCTCTAAGAAGCAAAACTATGTTGCCCTCTCCACCGCCGAAGCTGAATATATTGCAACCGCCAGTTGTGCAACTCAGTTACTATGGATGAGGCAAACTTTGAAGGATTACGGTACCACCTATAGACATGTGCCTCTTCTATGTGATAATGAAAGTGCCATTAATATTGCTGAGAACCCCGAAGATCATACCCGCACCAGGCACATTGACATTAGGTACCACTTCTTGAGAGATCATGTGGAGAAGGGTGATATTGACATTGCTCATGTTGGCACAGATATGCAACTTGCAGATATTTTCACCAAGCCATTGGATGAAGCAAGGTTTTGTCAACTTAGGCATGAACTTGGTATCTTGGATATTGACATTGCTCATGTTGGCACAGATATGCAACTTGCAGATATTTTCACCAAGCCATTGGATGAAGCAAGGTTTTGTCAACTTAGGCATGAACTTGGTATCTTGGAGCTTGACAATATTATGTGAAATCTAGTACCCATTCATGCGTTTTCATAATGTCGTGTCTAGATGTAGGCATGTATTTAGGGGGAGACATTCAACCCATGAGTTATCTCACACTATATGATGCATAAATAAACCAAACACTCTCAAAGTTACTATGTTCTCACTTTGTGACCTAGTACTTTAAATGATAGAGTTGTGATGTTGGGCTCAAGGTTAAAATCTTCGCAGTACCAAGTCACACATACTCAAACATGGTGGACTCGTCCACCGCCCTCTCTTAGAGAGGCTGGACTTATTCTTCATTTCTACATTTCTTTTTCTGTGTGTTCGCCCGGTGTTTTTCTCTCTATTTGCGGGTTCTCATTGTTGCTCTTGTGTTTTTCCCCTAGCTCAGGTTCTACTCAAGCCTCTCTCATCTCGAAACCATATGATATTTATCTAGTGCACAAGCTTCAAATCATCTCCACATAAATGTTGATGTGGTGTGTGGTGTCTTGGGAGCTTTCGGACCCCCTCCCCCTAGTTCTCAAGAGTTCAGAGAGACTGTAATCTATTTGGATATCCCGGAACTTCCGGGGTGTGGCCCGGAACTTCCGGCCGCCGGAACTTCCGGCCTTTCCCGGAACTTCCAGGCGTCGCGGGTAGTGGGCACATATTATGGGCAGGGGATATCAAAGGGGTTATTTTGTTTTCCCCTTCTCCTCTGTTCCACTGCTCTCTCTCCCTGCGGCGCCCCTCACCCATCAGCGACTTCCGGGCGAGCTGTCGGCCCCCAGAACCTCTGGCCCCTTCTTCCCTTTCATCGTGCTTGGAGGGCATCTGTTGTCTCCACCATCTCCATGGAGGAAGGTAACCTAATCTTCTCTCTGCTCTCTCTAGATCCCTAGGGATTGTAGGCTACGCTTATGGTTCTAGGATAAACACAAACCTCACATTCTCAAGCCCTGCATCCACTTTAGATCTGCAGTGCTCCATGACTTCTTTTTCTCAAATTGGTCGATCCATGTCAGTCCCCTGCTGAGGTTCGGAAGGAACCCTGCGACCATGCTGGTGCCCGGAACTTCTGGGCAGGCCGGACCTTCCGGCCTCGCTAGGGTTTCCATGTTCGGGCTAGGCCGGTACTTCCGTTGGCCAGAACTTCCGGGCTCCCCGGATCTTCCGGCTTCCGGAACTTCCGTCCACCCCGGAACTTCCGGCCTAAGCAGAGTTCTGTCAAATTTCGACAAGTGAGATTCTTTGATTTTCCTTTTGTTGAGGCTTGTGTACTTATTCTATCCCCATGCTATTCTCTATCTCTGTTAGCAGGAGGGTCTGGTTCACGTGCTCACTCATCCAAGGTGTATGAACGGAAAACCAAAGCTAGGGTCAAGAAGACAACGACTGTTGTTTTAGGGCGTGAGAACATGTTTGACTGCCATCCTGAGGAAGATGCTGAGGCTGAAGACAGTGCATCTCCGCCTGCTGCTCCCACCCACTCCAAGAAGCGGAAGATCACTTCCAAGAAGGCAAAAGCACAAAATGTACAACCTCCTCCTCCTGAGCCAGTCACCATGAAGGAAATGCCTGCACCGGAGTGGATTGCTCTGTGCCGTGTCAATCCCTATCGTCAAGATCGTGATCATGTGGCTGATTCCAAGTTTTGGACACTTTTCTAGCAACGCAACTATGAAGAGATTTTTTCTCAGTTCATCAACAAGTGTGTCATTCAGAAGAGTATCAACATTGCTCACTTTGACAAGACTCCAACAAACTCTGATTACTTTGAGGGGATCCAGAACATGTGTGTGAAGCTCAACCTCCTTCCACTCATGCGCTTTCAACATGATGTGTCTCCGCCTCTTGTGGCTCAATTCTATGCCACTGTGCCTTTTGGGACTGATGTGCAGCGCACTCTTACTTGGATGAGTGGTAATGAGAAGTTCTATGCTCCGTTCTCCGTGCTGGCCGGTCTTCTGGGCTATGAGTATACTGACATTACTGCTGACCGTGGCTACAAGATTCACGACAAAGGGGTCTTCCAAGCTATTCACTTGGCTGATTTGTATCCTCCGTCCGGAAAGGCTGGATCTGTTGGTGATCTTCTGCCTTTCTATGACATCATGCATCGTATCTTTTGAGAGATCCTTGCGGTCAAGGTGGGTGACAAGAACAAGATTCATGGCCACCTCATCAATCTTCTTCACAACACTTGTCATAACTCCGAGCAGGGCCCCATTGATGTGATGGACTTTATGTGGCATGAGATGTACCGTGTGGTAGTAAACCGCAAGGTTCCTATCTATGATCCATACATTACTGCTTTGATTGCTGAGATTGCTCCTGATGCACTTGCGGGTCGGCGTCTGACTGGCCAATCCAGTGTTAACTTGCTTGTTAAGAAGGGCAAGGCAACTGCTCATGAGGGTGAAGATGAGGAGAAAGAGGAGCTACATGCTGGAAATCCACACCACTTTGAGCTTCGTCCCCGCTCACATACTTTTCATCGTAGGGAGCCCATTGACTCCGGGTTCAAGAAGAGCAACAAAATTTGGCGTCTTCTCAAGAACATGTTTTGTCTTCAGCAAGATATGCATAAGAAGCAGTGGGAGGAGCACAAGTCTAGGAAGGAGAGCATGAAGGCTCTTAAGGATGGTATGCGTGCATCTGGTATGGACATTTCTCACGGCTTCGAGTCTCATGTGACTCCTTTTGAGAAATACCAGTCCCAGTTTGCTCGGTTTGATGTTGAAGCCGGCGATGAAGCCTCTTCTCACCGCCCTCCTGTCCCAGAATCTTCTGGAGAGTCGTCTGGTGACTCTTCTGCGTCCCTCTCCTAGGGGATGTTTGTGGATTCCTCCATCTTTCCTTTTTGCCATCTAGGTGACAACAGGGGGAGATGTTGTGGTGCTTGATAGGGCTTATCATTTATCCTTGTTTATCTGCCTATTTACCGTTGTCGTTGATCCTTGAACCTTTGCTTTTATTTGCCTCCATTTGGATCTGAGCTTGATATTTGAACCTATTTATGTTCTGTTAATTAATCTATCTGTGTGTGAGAAACTTATGGCAAGGAGGTTACATGGCATATTCTATTTGCTCATATCGTAAGAGATATCTATCAGGCTATGATTATATCTATATCTGTACCCTCACTATGAAGAACAAAGGTTAGTAAAGTGTGCTATGTCTATATATCATTCTTGTGTGGGTATGCACAGTGATAGGGGGAGAATCCTCTAACCATGTCATAGCATTTCAAATGCAATCTTAAAATAAGGCATGGGTTGTGGGTGAGTACCTTCCTGTCATTAAAGTTGCTTAATTCTGTATATACTTTATGAGTTTACCCTCTCAAGCATTGTTGTCATCTATGTCAAAAAGGGGGAGATTGAAAGTGCAATATTGCACTAAAGTGTTTTTGACATTGATGACAACTTCATTTGTGTTTCTAACCACATGTTCTAAGTGTTAACAGCCCTGATTAAGCTAAAAGTGAAGCATGGATGGTTATTTCCTCTCTTATTGGAACAAGGAAAAGCAGTGCGCTCAAGAAAAGAAGAGTACCTTAAAGTTTTCTTATTTCTTGAGTCCTTAGGGAAGCCGCACTATTAAGAGGGGGTGCATCATAAAAACATCCGGGGAATCAACTTACCTTCTCACATTGATCTGAAAATCCTAGTGCCAAGTCTCTGTTCAGGCCGGAACTTCCGGGGACGGCTGGAACTTCCGGTGACCGGAATGTCCGGGCGGGGTTCGGGAAGCATTCGGGGTACCCAGAGAAACTGCACTTTTCGTGCGATCTCTCTGTGTAGCCCGGAACCTCGCCGGACCCTGGCCTGAACTTCCGTCACCCGGAACTTCCGGGGCGGCCGGAACTTCCGAGCACCGGAACTTCTGTCCCCTGTGTCAGCAGCTTCCGGGGTACTACTGAGTGGTGTAAACCTTCTGTGTAGCCCGGAACCTGTCCGGAACTTGGTCGGAACTTCCGGGGTCCGGAACTTCCATCTGTAGTCGGAACTTCTGGGCTGCGCAGAAATCTGCCTCCAATGGCCAGATTTGATCCCTACCTATAAATAGTCTTCTTCTTCCTCACGAAGGAGTTGACGACTCCATTTCTCTCACCTCCATTTCCAGACCTCGATTTCTTGGAGATCTCCCTCCTTAGCCAACCAAAGCTCTTGATCTTTTGAGAAGCAAAGGAGAAGTGCTCGATCTACACATTCACCAAAGCGAAAGTTGATTCCCCCTTGTTTTTGTGGTGCTTCTTGGAGGTTGGAAACTCCTAGGCGGTAGGAGTGCTCCGGCGAGAAATTGACCATTGTGATTTCCCCCGGAAAGTTTGTGAGGGTTTGGAGACCACCCCAAGGTCTACCACTAGTGGTTGAGAAACGCCTTCGTGGTGTTGTCTCAAGGAGAGAATCGGGTGAGCCTTCGTGGCGTTGGTGTGCCTTCGTGGTAACATCCACCTCTCTAAACGGTGACGTAGCTTCCCTCCAAGGAAGTGAACATCGGCATACATCCTCATCTCTCGGAGTTGCGGTTATTCCTAACCTTAACTCTCTACTTGTGGTTACTTGTCTCTTAGCACTTACTTATATCATCTTGTGCTTGCTTACTCATATATATTTGTGTCACTTGTTTATCTTTCTTAGCTCATTAGTATCATACTTGCAATTGTTAGGCTCACTTTCATTTTCCGCATTATTGCCTAAAATTGCTTACTAACAATTAAAATTTGTAATTGTACCTATTCATCCCCTCTCTAGGTCCATCTCGATCCTTTCAGCGGATCCGGCCTCCCGCGGCCCACCTATCCACATCCCGACGACCTTCAGGTATATCTTCGTTTCAAACCGCCTTAGCTCTACTTCCCCAGCTCGCTACGTCGCTGCATGTGCATCATTTTCTACCTCTCAGCCCCTCTCGATCGGATGGTCCAACGTCACATATTTTTTCTTCTTCTATTGTTAGAGGTAAATCTACTTCATGGAGTCGAATCTTGTAGTACTTGGTTCAAACAAGAAATAAAGTGGGGGTGGGGGAATTTAGTATGTACATCAGACTTGGTACATATAGCACGGAAAGGGGTGAAAGTAGTATAGACTGGTCATCCAACCGGTCTCTTGGTCGAAAAGGGAAATATAGGGGTAACGTTGTACACATTGGTATGACTAGGACTAGATTTGCTATCCACACATAGGAGTAGGTGGCTATAGTGAACAAAAATGGGACCAACCCAGATATGTTTCTTGAATGTTTGTTTCTCGGGGCAACAAACTATGAATCACCACTTTATGCCCCTGTTTACGTACATGGTGCTGGACTGCTGGTGCACCCACTGTTCTTAATCTAATGTCCCTGGTAAAAATGAAGCCATGCCACTGTTATAAGCCATGACAAGTTTAGCCAAATGTTTTTGCCTGTAATTGTTTGAGGCTCTGACTGTTTCCTCTATGCCTTTTTGTGCAAACAGGGATATCCAATTCACCTAGTTGCTGTTGTGACCTTTTGGTGCACTGCACAAAACTCTTCTTAAAAGAAGTGACTTTTGTGTTGTTTAACTGGAATGTCAGAATGGACAGTTGGTTCAATTTGGTGGAACTGCATAAAGGGAGATCTGTGTTCCAATCCTCATCATCCATATTTGCGCCATAACCTTCCTTTAGGTAAGAATGATATTTAATGCATGTGTTCATCTCTATTTTCCGACTGCCATGAGAAAATAATGCTGTTTTTTACTAGTACACTTGTACTCCCTCACTGACAAAACCAATTCTGAATTAGAAGGCCAATCATGTACTTGGTTTCACCAACTAGTGAGGAGAAAGAGAAACAGAGCATGAAGAGGAAGAAGAAGAAGAAGAAGAAGAAGAAGAAGAAGAAGAAGAATAAACAGTGCCAAGGCGATCTTGCTGAAGCCAGAGGCCTCAGTCGAGGCCATTCAAGGGCTCCGATAACGACTACCTTACATGTGAGACGATCCTCCAGGGAGCCCTTCCACTTCTGTTGTCTTACTTAATTAATTAGGAGTACTTAAGTACCACCAATTTATTACTGCCTAATTTTCCTGTTGGAGTTAAACAAATCTTTAGTAGGACCCTATGTTGAATCATGTACGTGTGTATGTTTGTCTATGGAGGTGAATCATGTGGTGGAGCAGGGAGGGAATATTATTAGTGTCATGACATAATAGTGCTATAGTTTTGCATGTCAATTTATTGCCATTGGTTCAACGAGGCAATGTTTTGCGTATTGTCCATCATGAATTTGATGCTACTATTTGAGTAATATGCTAATGTCTTCCTATCCTTTCTCACTAAGCTAATGAAGGTTTCACCTTGATCCTACTTGTGCAAACAGGGATCATGTTGTGCCAATCATACATTTTAGTGGAACTACACACGACAATACAATGAACTGTATCCCAGCCAGTGCTTTAACTCTGCTGGAAGTTCTTGATAATCTTTCGATATAATCTCAGCACTGGTAAACAAGAGTGATTTCAACCATACATTTGAACTGCACAAAAATATATACTATTGTGTGATTCCAGTGAGTGCTTTATCATCTCTTATGGGACTACATGAATAAGCTTTTTTCTCAGGTTGGTACGGGCCTAAGGCCTTCATCCATATTAGTTTGATGTCATCTCTATTTGTATCGTGCTACTGTCATGAGAAACTCCTTTATCTTTACACGTTAAAGTTTTGCAACCTATGATAAATGGCAATGCTTTGAGTGTTGAGTTGAGCTAATTGGCACTGATTAAATAAACTAATACCTCTCTTTAAGAAGGACTACTATGTTGCTAACTTTACCCATTAAGATAATGAGGGTGCTTCTATTCGTTAGTGTATGTTTCATCAACTAGTCCCACTATTACAGTAATCTCACTCTCTCAATATATGTGCCAACAGGGATGCTCGATTTTGGTGGAACTGCACAAAAACTTTGGGTGCTTCATTGCCTCGACAGCTTCCGTCCTTTCCCGTCAGTCGCTAATCTCCGCTTGCTTTCTTCCTTTGCTGTCAGTCGCTTGGCTTATCTGGGCTTCCAGTCAAAGGAAATAGTAATTGATATGCTACCTCACACAGGTTGGTACTAGTGTTTATCCTGATTATTGTGCCTGTCATATGTATTGGTAATTTGGTATTGTGCTATTGTTTGCCGATTTCATAAAGGAGTAATTTGGAGCCTGAACTCGCAGGCAAATCATTACATCGGGTGATTTCAGTAGAACTGCACAAAATGATCAGATGGACATGTACTTATGCTGCCGCTATGTACTCCAAAGTTCACTCAGACAAGCATCAATGTTGACAAGAAGTGCCTATATTCATTCGAGTATCAACCGGCGTCAACCAATTGTCAAACTCCAAGTATTAGGAGAGTGAACGCCAAAAATATTGCTTGGTGCATAGCCCAGAAAAACGCAGTCCAGTCTTTGGTCCCAACTTGTGCCTTATGGTTATCGACACATATGGTAGCGAACTATATGGCATGGAGTCTAAAGATTCCAGACAAGTTGGTTGACGCGTATATTCATCTAGCACTTAATCAGTCTGCACGCCAAGGATGCTCCATTTCGGTTGAACTGCACACACAAAATTGGTGGTTCATTTTTCTCAACCGCCTCCTTTCTCGTCTGCAATGTAGAAATTTGGCGAGATACAGGACCAAGATGAGCCAGTAAACTAGTTGGATGAAAGTAGTGGCCAAGTTGCTCAAACCTCCCTCAGCACGAGGCCACTATTTGAGGATAAACCTACAAGCAAAGTTCGGATTGTCTGTGCTGCCTCTTATGTACTTGAAAGTTTACTCGTACAAGAACTAATTTTAGCAAGAAGTACCTCCGATTGAACACCATTTACCAGTCTGTACCCAAGGTAATTAAAGTTCATCCATGGATCATATTGGCTGTGATCTCAATCATTTGGATGCATAAACATACTGAACATGTGTATATCTGAATCTTTTTGTGAATTATGTATGAATAATGTCGTGTGATCTATCAATCATTTGGATGCATAGATATGCTGAGCTTGTGTATATATGAATCTTTTGAGTTGTCGATAGTGAATGTTGGCTATGAACATGAACGTGTCTTATGAACCTGAGTTTCATATGAATGTTTACCTTTTCTATTGTATTTGTGTGTGAACTTGTTAGTATGCCTACTATGGGGTATAAAACGCAGGTCTCTTATAAAAGTAATGATGTGCCCAATTTATGTTTTCCCTTCTACCACATTATATATACTAGCATACGGGCCCATGTGTTGCATCGGGAAAAAAATATGGCACACACTTACGTTCTATTCTTCTTTACCGGTTCTGTCATTACATGTGCTCCGATGTAATAACGTCATAAATTACCAAACTGCCTTAGGAGTTTTTGTCTCAGGCACCATAGTGAGAATGATTGACAATATGAGCATCACCAGCCTGAAGAAAGTTGTTGCTGTTATGACCGGCATGGCCAAGAGGATATATGATGTGCACTGACATCCAACAACAACATTTCTCATGGTTTCGGTTTTTTTCTGAACCAGTGCTATATTTGATTATTTGGCACAAAAAAGTTGTAATTCTTTCACTCCAACTATGGCCAACATGGCTCGTCATTCTTCCAAAAGATGTCCCTTATGATATTTTTTTCACAAAAAAGAGTGCATTACCTCCTTGCTATCGTCTAACTGAAGGAAACTGAATGTGAAAATTTAAGTGTATATAGACTAACCCACTCGGAGTGCATACAAAAATATTTTTATCCAAGTCGTCAGTGCCAACACTATACCTCCAATGTCCATCTGCATCTACACGGCTAGGTCTAATCTTAAGCAAGAATGAAACTACCAAGCAAACTGAGATAACAGCATGTAGCCGACCCCGGGCAGCAGGTGGTCAGGGTTCATCAGCAGAGAAACACGAAGTCGGCTGACGACCGCCGAGCATGGCCAGGCCCATCTCGCTCTCGTGGCTGTCGTGGTGGCTCCCGGGCCTCTCCGTGGCTCCTCCACTCCGAGTCCACAGCCCGACCTCGGCATTCCGCATCCATCCTCCTCCGCCCTCTGTCCTGCGTGCTCCTCCACACCTCCCTCTCCAAGCTGACAGATCCAACCTTCCCCTTGCTGGATCCGGTCCACCACGAGCCTCAAGCCACCATGCTGCCGTGCTCGTGTCCATGTAGTGCGTGGTGTAGAGGTTGCCGGCATGTGGAACAGGTTGCGTCGCAGGCATCTACGTGCTGCGCCTCCGCTTCCTCACCCCGGCGAGCGCCAGACTGAACAGCTTCGCGCCGGACTGCCGTTTTGTTGTACAATTTCCCTTCGTTCTCTTTCTGTGTTTGTTGATTCAAGAGGCTCGTTGTTGATATGCAATTTTCCAGTTATATAAACTGGTAGACTTTCATGTAAGCAATCGAGGTGGGATTACTCCGAGTACATGTGTGAAAATCAGGTAAGGTACAGATACAGAAGCGTGCATGCAGGCCGAAACATGCGTGCAGGCTCAATAAGAGAATGTGGACGTGGACCAATTGGATGGACAAAGTTTTTAGTACCGCCTCGCAGCAATTGGACGGACTGTCGATCAAAACTAACAAAAAAAAATTGAAAGCATAAATTCACGGAAAGAAGCATATTGTGACGGTGAACCCAAAGAGTCAATCCGTGCTTTATTATTAGGGAAATATTTATATAATTACTATTATCGTATATTTTATAGAGACTTATATATATACATTATAAAAACATCCCACGTGTTATTAACTTACAAAAGTAAATGTTTAACGAAAGTTGGCAAGGAAAATCCTGGTTGTTTTTGACTCACAGGCAAGGAAAATCCTGGTGATTGCATACAAAAGCTTGCAAAGATTTGAAGGACCAATTTAATAATAACACGCTCATTTTTATTTTGAGCAATAACTCGCTAATTTCTTAATTATATATATATAATGTGCCTCTCCGGTTTATTCTTTGATATTAATTGCTCCTTCTAACATAACATTATATATATAACGAGCCCACCTAATACGTGTATTTCAAGGAAGTGCAAATGGGCTGGGATTTCTTAGAAAATATAAATGGGCCTGATTGACACGAAATTTTTGTTCACCCAGCCCAGCAAATGGACTGTACATTCTAGAAAACATAGGTTAAATATATGCCACATTTTTGTAGGCTGACATGTGGGCCAATAGGTCGAAGCCTACGCAGGGCGTTGTCAACTTGGTCAACAAATGATTGTGTCATCCACAGCCATTGGATTTATATCCAACGGCCGGCATGCACCTTCAATCTCTCGTCTTCTTCCTCCAGCGTCGCCGGGACCACCTGGTCCAGCCTCCGGCGGCTAGCGGCTCTGCTTAGCACGCATCGCTGCGAAGCGCTACCCCACCGCCCGCCAGGCTATCCCTCCACCCCTCGACACCTCCTGTTATTCTCCACAGACTACAGCCCCACGTCGCAACAGAACCAATTATAACCCTTCTCCTCCTCTCAATCTACGACTCCACTGTCGTGTTTTCCCATCTCCGAGTCGTTCTCATTCGGGGCCTCGTCGTCGTCCAGCGCCTCGCTGCGTTCGGTGCGGCATGGTCAACAAACGAGAGTCATCGGAAGAGGATTGTATGTGGAGAGCCTGACAGCTAGGACCCACGAGGTCCATGGTCGCACGCAAGGAAAGTTCCTCCTTATTAAGCTGAAAAAATGTTTCCTCCACCTGACAGCTGGGACCCACCGGCTGTATCTTCGACGGAAGGAAGTGACTCCTTGTTTTGCAAAATAATTATTCATCCCGTTAACAGCTGGGACCCGTCAGATTTGGTGACTGACTTGTGGGCCTACTAAGCGGACATGTACGCACGGCTTTGTCAACTTAATCAACAAATGATTCTAGCAGCTGGACCGTTGGATGTTAATCCAACAGATGTGCTCCTTCTTCAACCTCTTTTCTTGCTCCTGTCTCCCGTGGGCGGCACCGCGGCTGTGCTGCCACGCACCCGAACCAGTGAAGTTTCCCACTCCTCTCCATCTGCGACTCCGCTACCCCGTGTTCCCCATCACCGGGTCATTCCAGTCTGGGTGCGCTTGGCACGGTGTGGTCAACATGGTCAACAACCGAGAGTCATCGGAAGATGACTGTACGTGAGAGGCTGACAGTGGGGACGCACCACGCCCATGGACGCATGCATGCAACGGAATGCGGCGAGGTCAACGTGGTCAAGAAATGACTTCCATCGAAAGTATACTGTACGTGGAGAGTCTCAGCTGGGTCCACGGCCACAGCAAGTAAATGCCTCCTTATTACATGAAAAATAATGATTCCTCCAACTGACAGCAGGGACCCACTGGACGGGGCACCATATTTTGCGAAAAAAACATTTGGCCCCTGACTGTTGGGACCCACCTGATGAGCCACCGTATTCCGCGAAAAAACGTTCCCCCCGCTGTCAGCTCGGACCCACCGGAAGTGCCTCCTTATTACACATAAAAAATGAATACTCCCCCGGCTACCTGGGACCCACCTTGGTGGGAGGCTGACTTGTGGGCCTACTAAGTTGACGGGGATGAAGGGCTTTGTCAACTTAGTCAATATGAACGATTCTAGCTCCAGTGACCGTACGATGTCCATCCAACGGCCGTAGTGCTTCTTCAACCTCTGGTCTTCTTGCTCCAGCCGCCTAAAGCAGCGCCGGTCGTGCCGCATGCTCTAGCCTCCCGTGGCCGGCTGTGCTGCCGCGGAGGCCTCACCGCCCCCTACTATTCCCACCGCCGGCCAGGCCCTGCGGCAACGGCAGCCTCACACCGCAGCCGAACAAGTGAACCCTCGTACTCCTCTCCGCGCGGGCTTCCACTGCCGCGTCTTCCCCGGCTCTGCGTCGTCCCCTTCCTAGGCCTCGCCGTCGTCCACCGTCGTGGTGCTCTCCGCACGGCGTGGTCAACGTGGTCAAGGAACGACTTCCATCAGAAGAGTACTGTACGTGGAGAGGCTGACAGATGTGTCCACGGCCACAGCCCAGTTTTTTTGTGATTTGCCAAGTAAGTCGCTTTGTCAGGCCTGTTGGGCTGGAAATCTTTCAAGACGAGGAGAGCTTTTATTCGGCTGGCCGAGAAAATGGCCCATCAGTAATGAGAAATGGGTTGTACATTTTTAAAACACATCAAATTGGCAATTAGTTTAAAATATCTTTTTTCATTTCGAGATTTTAAATTACATTAATTTTTATGCGTGGAGAATTTGTTGGATTTTATATTGATATACATTTATTTTTAAAATCAGTTTGAATGTGAGTCGAAATTTCGGGATTAAAACAGTTCGAACCGCATCGAAATATGCAAAATTTCGTATAATTTTTTAACCGTGGCCATAATATGGCTGTAATGCTAACAAAAAGAATATGGGCTCCAAAACAACCTTAAGAATTAGCAAATGGGCTGTAAATTATTAGAAATAATGGCAGATGTGTTGTATGCTGTTTTCCACAGATTTAAAGCTTTCCTAAAAAAAGGTTGATGCACAAGCAGTGACTGTTGGATGTCCATCGAACGGCCGACGTGCTTCCTCAATCTCTGCTCTTCCTGCTTCAGCCGCTCAAACAAGCGCCGGCGGGACTGCCTGCTCCCTCCTCCCCGCGGCCGGCTGTGCTGCCGTGCAGGCCTCACCGCCCCACCGTACTCCCATCGCTGGCCTAGCCATTCCTCTACTCACCCACACCTGCTGTTATTCTCCGGCGATGGCAGACGAACCAGTAAACCCTCGTACAGTTGTACTCCCCTCTGCATGGGAAACAACTGACGAGTCTTTCCTGCTTCTGTGTTGTTCCCTTCCTAGGCCTCGCCGTCGTCCACCACCCAGGTGCTCTCGGCACGGCCTAGTCAACATGGTCAACGACCGACATGCATCTGAAGTGGGCTGTACGTGGAGAGGCCGACAGCTGGGTCCACGGCCCCACTCAAGGAAATTCCTCCTTATTACGCGCAAAATAATGATTCCTCCACCTGACATCAGGGACCCACCGAAAGGGCCTCTGTATTTTGTGAAAAAAACATTACCGCCGCTGACAGCTCGGACCCACCAGCTATATCTTCGCACGCAAGGAAGTGCCTCCTTATTACGCACAAAAAAATGAATACTCCCCCTGTTAGCTGGGACCCAGTATAGTGGCAGGCTGACTTGTGGGCCTACTAAGTTGACGGGGACGGAGGGCTTTGTCAACTTAGTCAATATGCACGATTCTAGCTCCAGTGACCGTACGATGTCCATCCAACGACCGTAGTGCTTCTTCAACCTCTGGTCTTCTTGCTCCAGCCGCCCAAACCAGCGCCGGTCGTGCCTCATGCTCCCGCCTCCCGTGGCCGGCTGCGATGCGGCGGAGGCCTCATCGCCCCCTACTACTCCCACTGTTGGCCAGGTCATCCCTCTACTCACCCACACCCTCTGTTATTCTGCGGCGACGGCAGCCTCACACCGCAACAAACCAGTGAACCCTCGTACTCTTCTACACGTGGGCATCCACTATCGCTTCTCCCCCGGCTCCGCGTCGTCCCCTTCCTAGGCCTCGCCGTCGTCCACTGCCCTGGTGCTCTCGGCGCGGCGTGGTCAACATGGTCAAGGAACGGCTTCCATCGGACATGGACTGTACGTGGAGAGGCTGACAGCTGGGTCCACGGCCGCAGCAAGGAAGTGCCTCCTTATTACGTGCAAAATAATTATTCCTCCACCTGACAGCGGGGACCCACCGGATGGGTCACCGTATTTTGTGAAAAAAACGTTTGCCCCTGACTGCTGACCCACCAGCTACATCTTCGCGTGCAAGGAAGTGCGTCCGAGCAAAAAAAAGATTCGCCCCCCTGACTTCTGGGACCCACCAGCTACATCTTCGCACGCAAGGAAGTGCCTGACAGTCGGGACCCACCTGGTCGAAGCGTACATAGCATTGTCATTCTGGTCGCGAACGTGTGCGTACATATATACTAGTGGATGTAGAGGCGCGCACGTGTCGTAGTAGAGGCGCGTATGTGTCATAGTAGAGGCGCGCACGTAGCATGTATATGTACGTACAGCGACCAGGGTGCAAGAAATAAAATACGGCCACGTATGTGTACATACGGGCGGGGTCTGGAACGCCTACTCACGCATACGTACGGCCAGGGCTCGTGTACATGGCTGGGTCGGAACGGAGAAACAACGTCGTCGTCGTGTTTATGGGGAGGCAACGGAATGTGTCGTGTTCATGGGGAGGCAACGGAATGCATCGTGTTCATCGGGAGGCAACGGAACGCGTGGGAGCCAACCGGCTGGGTCGGAACGGAATGTGTGGTCGTGTTCATCGGGAGGGCTTGGACGGAACAGACGATGGAAACGAGGCCTGGCGTACCGCACAATGGAGGAAACGAACCTCCTACATTCGGAACGGGGTCCTGTTGATCGGGAGGGGTCTGGCGTACCGCAAAATGGAGGAAACAGACCTCCTACGGTCGAAACGGGGGTCCTGTTGATCGGGAGGGGTGTGGCGTACCGCAAAACGGATGAAACGGACTTGTGTTGGAGCGCTAAGGTCTAAACGGGGGTCCTGTTCATCGGGAGGGGTGTGGTGTACCGCAAAACGGGAGTCCATAGGATACTATTCATCTCCACCGTCGACCTCCTCCAGCCTCCACAGGCTACCGTCGACCTCCTCCAGCCTCCACGGGCTCCTGTTCATCCAACGTCCACCACGCGCTACTCCAACGGACATGACGAGGAGTCTCGAAATGGTCGAGACATAAAGATTGATATATTGGAAGGTTATGTTTGGACACCGGAATGGTTTCGGAAAGGTTCGGGCATTTCCCGGAGTACCGGGGGTTACCGACCCCCCCCCCCCGGTGAGTTAATGGGCCTTCATGGGCCCTAGTGGAGAGAGGAGGCGGCGGCCAGGTGGTGGCACCCCCCCTCCCAAGCCATATCCGAATTGGACTAGGGTTGGGGGCCCCGGACCCCCTTTCCTTCTCTTCTCCTCCTCCTTCCATCCTTCTCCTAGTGGGAATAGGAAAGGGGGGACCGAATCCTACTTGGACCGGGAGTCCAAGTAGGACCCCCCATGGCGCGCCCCCCTTTTGGCGAGCCACCTCTCCCCCTTTATATACGTGGAAGGGGGGCACCCCAAAGACACACCAAGTCTTCTCTTAGCCGTGTGCGGTGTCCCCCTCCACAGTTACACACCTCGTCCATATCGTCATAGTGCTTAGGCGAAGCCCTGCGCCGGTAACTTCATCATCACCGTCGCTACGCCATCATGCTGACGGAACTCTCCCTCGTCCTTAACTGGATCAAGAGATCGAGGGACGTCATCGAAATGAACGTGTGCTGAACGCGGAGGTGCCGTACGTTCGGTGCTTGGATCGGTTGGATCGCGAAGACGTTCGACTACATCAACCTTGTTACTAAATGCTTCCACTTTCGGTCTACGAGGGTACGTGGACACACTTTCCCCGCTCGTTGCTATGCATCTCCTAGATAGATCTTGCGTGATCGTAAGTAAAATATTTGAAATATCGCGTCCCCAACAACAGTCAAGTTGATCAGTCGGCTAAATGAACGTATCGATTATGTTGCTAGTCCAGTCTCGAACCAAAAACTATGTGCAGGCGACATGATGTAGTTTCGAGCGTACTATTTCTCAAAGAAATACCGAGTGCAAGCCACTCGGTGTAGATCCGTTCTGGTAATGGATGTTGAAACCTTGACTCATCAAGGACATCAAGTCGCATAAGATATCTTCCATGGCAGTGGTTGCTTTTGTCGGGAAGGCCAAATATCCAAATGAGCATACTTGGTTCTTGACAGAAGGTTTGACAGACGTTCCTCAAATGGGTACTCACTAGCGACACTCGATTCGTTCGAGCCCAGACCTCACAAACCATCACTCGGAATTCAATGATAAACCATCAGCCAAGCCAGGAGCGATCCTCTTTCGAAGAGATGATACGAGTCTCACCAAGTTTTCCTGATAACTAGCTCAAAAATCACCTTCCATAGGTATGATCTACTGAGTCCACCAAGATCTCTCATCTGGTAATCAAATGGCACTAAGAGTTCAGCGATCAATCGAAATCATTGCATGCGTGACACCTTCAGTTTTCGCAATGAGATAATGACTCCAAGCTCTTTGGCTATGCCACACCAAGCGCTATTGAGACGAGATTGGTGCCGAAGGGTGTTATTCAACAAAATAATATCAAAGCAACGTCGTCGCGACACAAAATTCTTACTAAACAAATTACGCACACAATGGATGAGCGACGAGAATCCTGGCCCCTCCACCGTACGATGCCTAAGCGATGCCCATAGGCAGAAGATATGGGCGATTGATCTGGTGAAGACTAGGGTTTCTTATAAGGGTTAGTGGTTCTTAGTTGTTCGTGTTGGCAGTGTTAGAGATTGATGTATTCAGTTAACTGTTTTTCATTAAAATGCTAATTATTTACTAGAAAGTGAGTCCAGTGTTAAAACAATGTGGTTCAGATGCCCCTTACCCTGAAAAAGTGTGGGAAAGTATCTTCTTTGAAATAGAGCATTGAACATACTTGCAAAGTGATAAGGCTAAGGGCATCTCCAACGTTGACCCATAAATTTGCTCCCACGCCTGTCCGCGAACAGGGAGGATCAGTCCGTGAACACGGATGTGTGAGCCGGCCATCCAATGCTATCCTGTATATATATCTGCCAGTAAAAGGCAATTTGAAATTCAAATCTTGTCTGATCCATAGCGCGCGCCGGTGGATCACATGACCGATCACAACCAAAAAGAGGCAAGCATGCTTAAGCTTTTTACATGTCTAGTCACAAAAGAATATCAGTCCGACATTCTGTGCAGAAAAAATAGATTTTCTGCCATGCTAACTGGTAATCCGAGCCTCCGTGCTTAAGGTGTCGCCGCTGCCATGTAGGTAGCCTCCACCTCCGCCTCCGCCTCCTTGTCTACCGCCTACTCATCCTCCTTGCCCGTCGCCTCCGACTCATCTTTCTGTCACTACAACATCTTGTAGCAAACGGCTTGCAAGATCATTCTTGCGTCGACATTCAAAGACTCCAAATTCAAGGACAATATCTTGGCGTCCTCCACATCGTCTACGACCTTCACCTTCTTTTCTTCGAGCATGGCCTTCTTCTCCTCGAGCATGGTCTTCTTATCTTTGATCATGACCCTCTTCTCTTCGAGCTTGAGCTTTTTCTCGGTTGCCTCCATCAACAATTTGAACCTCTCCGCCTTTTTCCTTCTTGATGTCTGAGCGCTTGACGTATGTCTCCTCCTTCTGCATCAAGATGTCCTCGAACCTGTCCATCATCTTGACCACCGCACCTTCTTGCTTCACCCTCTCCTCCTCTCATTTCTTTCCTCGGAACCCTCTTCTAGCCTTCTTGAGTGGTTCTGTCGTTGGGTCGGTTTGGTCACCGGTTTCTTCCTTGGTGGCTTGGTCCACGATTTGGCTATGAATATGTTCCACTTCGTCTGCCATTCAACTTGAACCAACAATGCATGACGATGAAGTTTTTCTTCTCCAACTTCTTGAACATCGTACACGCACAAGAAGGCTACAAAATGAAGTCAACAATGCATATCCGACAAGTGATCAACGAAGCTATGCATACCCGGCTATTGATCAACAAAACTATGCATACCAGCCTAGTGATCAACAAAACTATGCATACATCAAATGAACTTACTTGCTCGGTGATTTGTGCACCACTTGGCCACCGTGCGATGAGATGCGCCAAGTGGCCGCAATATTTGGACACGGCCTCTTGGATGGTGTACCATCCATGTGCCCTTTTGCTCCATGGCATAGATCGGATCGAGGCTAGTGGCCAACCATGCATCGCACAACATTTCGTCCTCCCACATGTTGAAGCTTTCTCCTCTACCCTTCTTCTTCGGATCGCCAGTAGAATCATCAAGATCATCGTCCTTGCAGTCCTCCTCCTCCTGCTATAGTCCAGGAACCCAATCCTGCTGCCGTGTGCCTGTGCCAGTTTGGGTGTAGGACTGTTGCATGCCCGGCTGAGTGTAGCCCTACTGCGTGTGGGTGTAGTTGCCGGACTGGGTGGGATCCGAGTCTGCCACATGCCCGTCCTCATAGCCACCTCCTCGCCCGTCTCCAATGTGGATGATGTTGAACATCTCCCTCTCCCTATCATCGTATGTCTTCTCCCCTGCTTTAGGCATAGCACCGAATAGCGCGCGGACACCTATTTGCTCCCACCCACTATCCGCGTCCGGATGAGCTGTGGCGAAGAACACTAAGAAGAGTGGCAGCACCGCGTTAACGTTGACAATGTAAGGCACTTGGCTGGCGGCAGTTGCCGCGGACTCCTACCGAACTGCTTGGCGTCGAAGAAGTACAGAGCCTTGTAATGCTCCGGCCATGGTGACGTATGTACGGTGGGCGACACCATCGGGGCACCACGGCCCGGGCCACGACATCCACCACGTACGTTCGCGACCAACACGCCACACTGCCACGTCAGCCACCAGCATGACCTCTGCCGACATTCTGCTTCTTGAGTGTTTCTGCCATTGTTGGCCTTCGTTTTGACGCGGCGATTTTGCTACGTTGTCGAGTTGATATTTCAGGCAAGTGTGACGTTTGGATCCTCCTGCACCTCCACCACCTCCGTCTCCAACAGGTTTTCCTCCGGTTCCACGTGTCGGCGCGAGGGGGGAGGGAAGAAGAGAGTGGGAGAAAAAGGCGGAAATTGGGTGGAGAGCGACGGGATGGAAGAAGAGAGTGGGGGGTTTTGTCGCGGAAATGGTGCGGGCAGCTACAAAAATGCAGGCTCTGCCTTTCTTTTGGGTGGGCCATGGGCGTCAGAGTTTGACGTGTTCTGTGCCCAGACTACCGCAAAGCCCCCCATGTTTGGTTCCGATTTACGGGAATATCATGGTCCAAACTGCCCGGCGGACGGATAGGCGTCGGCGCTGAATGGCTTCCGCGGTCTGAACAACTACGTCCAGATGGATACTGCCGGTTTGAGGGTGAGCGTTGGGAATGCCCTAAGACTAAGTGCATGTGCATTTTCTTCTCACCATCACTGCCGTTGAAAACCTCCAACTCACCATCACCTAGTTCAAACTCTTTGACAAAAGTGCTCTTGTACTTTATACTGTACTATAACACAATCATTAGCTCAGGCCATCCTTATTCAGAAGGAAAATAAGCCGGCTTGATGTCCTTCCCAAACATATTGTATGCGCAGCGATGCATGTATCCTTGCAGGAAAGCAGTACAGGCTTAACTGGGACACACACAAACACACACAAATAACAAAAGATTTTCAGCGCGCAACTTGTGCGTAAACATACACACCGTACACGCATGTACACGCATCGTATAATGCATGCTGTCCGGTACCACATAAGCCATTCCATGCAGGCCCGGGAAAAACGAGCCTGCTCATCCCGTTATCCCGCATATAGTCCCAATCTAAATCATCAAGTGGATCACGGGATCTAGTTAAGTAATCGGCATTCCCTCCCGTTTTATCATTTCGGGGGCCCAAGTCAGACGTCCAAGCCCCGGCTGACTTTAATCTATCAATGAGCAATCTATATACACGCTGGCGACAGCAACGGGCAAACTGAAATTCCTGGCAATCACTCGATGGACTTGTTGCAGAATTATGAAGAGTCAATTACACTGGTGGTGCTAGAACTTGACGTAAATGGTCACTTTAGTGCTAGAATTTATGGTGTACATCAAAATGGTGCAAAAACATGGCTCGGGCATACAAATACGATGCTAATCGCGTTTGTATACGGCAGCGACGCTGACGAGGCTTGCCATGTGGCGCAGGGCCTGCTGTCAGTGACAGCACAATGCTTTTTTTTGCAAAATCACCTCGATTTTTTTATTTTTTCCACAGAAAAGCCCCGGACAAAAAATCACCTCGTCTTTTTTATTTCTTCCATAGAAAAGCCCCCAACAAAAATGGCAAGGTCAGCAATCGACCTGATAACCTCTAGTAGCCTGCGTGTGCAGCCCATCCAAGTCGTCATTTGTGTACACTAAAGAAAGAATCTTTATATATCAACATAAATTAAGAATTTTATTTTTTCGAAAAAAAGTATGCAGACGCTGAAATTCAAACATACAACCTTCGGTCAGTAGGCGAGCAGGGCTGCCACCCCAACAATTGTAACTTCATGTTTACAAAGAATTGTCACGCATTATGTCTATAGCAGAACGCGCTCACGGGCTAAAACAGATTTCAGTTAGTGCAGCCCATTTTCAACATGTTAGGTTTTTCAAAACTTCATAAAATATTTTAATTACAATTTTAAGTAATATGCATATAAATAAAGTAAATATTATTATTAAAAAATTCATATAACTTCATAAATGTTTGCCTATTTAATTCCTAAAAATCCAAAAATATATTAGGAACTATAAAAAAATTAACAATCAATTTTAAAAAGTGTTTTCATATAAATTAAGAATTCTAAATCCATTTCTGTATATGTTTACATTTAAATAAATTCTCGTATAAGTTCAAACTTTTTCATGTTTTCAATAAAATATTCATCCCTTGGAATGAGTATAGCATATAAAAGTTTCCATGCCATAAAAATATTATTGTTTTAAAAAAATATTCATGTGTTTTTAATAAAGTTTTTGTGTTTTCTAAAAAATAATTATACACTTTAAAATAAATATATGCATGGAAAAAATGTGAGCGTAGTGTGCCATCAGACTGCAATTCCTCCAATAAATACACATTTGCAATTACATGTATATTATGTATAGTTGTAATTTAAATCTGTTTACAAACTTCACAAAATGAGAAAAAAACAAACATGTTCAAAATGGGCCGCACTAAGTTCTGTCCGTTTTAGCCGACGAGCACATTCTATTGTAGACATAAAGAGTGACTACCCCTAAAAAAATATAAAGAGTGATAATCCTTTATTTAGCCTGCTTGTTTACCTCAACTGCATCTCTTTTCTGGAATTCAAACATTAATTTATGTTGTTTAACTATTGGATATAAACCGTGTGTACCCTGAACTGACATCCGGCGAGATTCGGATCAGTGGCTACATGCACACTCGTTTAGCCCGGTGTCACAGGTTTGAGGCCCGAGCAGATCGTTTTTCTGCTCAATTAAAATGTGTTCTGCTGATGGTTGGGACCATTTGCCAGGTGCTTTTGCGAAAAAAACGAGGCATTTTTCGAAAAAAGAGCACGCACAGACCTCTTCTTCACTGTTTGGTAGATGACAGCGGGCCCCGCGCCACGCTGGTATGCCTCGTCAGTGTTGCGGTCGTATATAAATGCGATTAGCATCGTATTTGCACGCCCGAGTTAAGTTTTTACACCACTTTGATGTACGCCACAAGTTCTAGCACTAAAGTGATCGTTTGCGCCAAGTTCTAACAACATCAGTGTAATTGACTCAATTGTGAACGTAGTATACAGAGACTTGATTAACACCAAGCTAGTGAAACAGTCTCACTGACATGGCGCCTCGAGTCTTTTTGACTGGGCGAGCATTTCAGCTTCATTTAGCAGTATTGTTAGCAAGTATAACCGGAGAAACAGCATCTGACTTTGGCGATCGATTAGTGCTTAATTTTACTCTAGCTAATACCTGGAGCCGAATTGGGTCGCTTTCCTTGTGGCGCGGGGAGGGAATATTCAGAACGGAAAGGCCAGCGCCAGGACAAGGGCGCCAGGCCGAGGGAGTTGGCTGTCCGCGTACGGCTGAGACGGACGATGGAGAGCGAACTAGTGCGGTCGCTCTTGCTTAGCCAGACGCTAAGCTCGCTCAAAGCCGCGCGTCTTTTCCCCATCCGGGCGCACTGTCACGGGGCTGAAAAGCGGCTACAGCCCTCCCCGGTTTGGCCGAGCGTGACCTGTCCAGCCGTGTAAAGGGCCAGCAGGGCCTTGGGGTTTTGGGAGGGATAATTGAGCTGCAAGAACCACGATTATATGCTGCTTAATCACGTACAGGGAAGAAGATTATGTGCTGGTTCTCTTGTTTGATCTCTTGTTTTGGAGCGATCATGTGATTGGATCGGAGCGTCTCGGTTTGAAAAATGTGTTGATGTGACCCGTGGGAATACCGCGGAAACTCATGGGAAATGGGGGGTCGTTTTGGCCGCATGTGCAATGCAAGGACCGAATAATTGATTTTTTTTCTGCAATTGCGTAATGTTCTTGCTGTACTTGTACAGGGATTATTCGGGGAAGACAGGCACCATGTAGCAAAGCACGTACAGTGGTAGTGCTGATGGACTTACGTGATGGCTTGGGCTATGTTCCTATTTTCGCCCCCGCCCCACAGAGCCTCTTTCGCTTTGGTGGGTCGGGGGCCCGCGCCCTGGGCAGCACGTTCGCACGGCTCGCAGCCCCCCTGGCCGTCCATCTCGTGATGGACGCCTCCCGCTCCGTCCACGTCGGCTTCCTTTTTTGGTTTTGCTTTCGAGCTTCCATCGACACGACAAGAACTGGCGCGGCAGGGATGAGCATCGCACTGCTCCGAGATGATTCTCCTGACAAATCCGAAACGGCCCCAATGTCGCCCCCGGCCCCACATCAGTTGCTGTTCATGCCAGGTCACTTTGATCCTCCATCATCATCATTATCATCTCTCAGCCCTTCTAATTATCTTCTGCAGATAAAAGGATCGTACTATCCTCCAGTCGATGTACGTAAATTGTTTCTTTCTGCCAGTCAAGCAAGGATAATATAGACCCTCTGTAAAAAAGAAGCATTTACTTGCGCGCGCGACCTGTCATCAATCAGTCGGAGTCTGCGAACCAGAAAAAAAAGAAAGATGCGCCTCTATCATCACACAAGCGTCGTCATTAGCCCTGCGCTAATCAGCCATCACCCCGGCCAATTTTGTTCTTGGCGTGGGCCATGCCTGTCTGCCCAGCTTTACGAATTTTTCGACCACTTGGCGACCGACCCGACCCGGCGCGCATCATGCAGCGACGGAAGCGAATCTTCAGATCGGTCATGGCTTATCTTCTTTGGCGCCCTCGCCCGGCCCATGCGAATTGCGTGCGACGACCACGGCCTCTCACATGGACGCCAACAAGCTACATGTGTGTGTGTGTGTGTGTGTGTGTGTGTGTGTGTGTGTGTGTAGGATTGATCATCTAGGAGAAGTTAGGATAAGTGGCACAAATTTCTGCTCAGAGAACTGCACATAGTGAAGAAACGTGGAGATGAAAGCATGCGAATCATAGTGATCAAGATTCAAGAAGCACATTTTCACGTTTCCAACCGTGCGAAGATCACCTTCTCATGTGGCAACCGGAGCTTGTATCTGAATTTACTCATGAAGATCGGGTGCTTTTGATAACAAACACGTTTGATCGATCGGTCACGAGGACGCGCGCACGCGCGTGGCGCGTCGATCGGTTGATCTACACTAGTGACAGGGTCGGGTCGAGAGGGTAGTAGAAGCCGCCGAGGAACTGGTCCGCGGCGGCGAGGTCGGCGCCGGCCGCGCAGAAGTCCACGAAGAACCCGCCGGCGTTGTCGACCGCCGACCAGTTGGACCCCGACGACGCGGCGGAGGCCGACGTCGAGCCCTCGCCGGCGAGCGTGTCCGGGAGCGCGGCGGAGGCCGAGGACGAGCCCTCCGCGGCGAACGGGTCCTGCAGCGCGGCGGAGGCCGAAGACGAGCCCTCGGCGGCGAACGGGTCCTGCAGCCCGGCGGTCGGCGCCAGGAAGTCGTCGTAGGTGTACGTCTCGGCCTTCACGGTCGGCACGGGGAGCGGGAGCAGCGGCGACGGGTGCGCGTGAGCTGGGGCCGGCGCCGGCAGCGGCATGAAGGACGGGGAGCGGCGGGTGGAGAAGGCGGCGGCGGCGGCGGCGAGGCGCTTCTTGAGCTTGGTGTTCCAGTGGTTCTTGACGTCGTTGTCCGTCCTCCTCTCCAGCTGCGACGCGATCAGCGACCACCTGCGATGCGATGAATGCGCGTCCGTCTCGATCGGTCATGCCGGCCGGGACACGAAAAGGATGCCGCTTACGCGCCTGATGATCGAGAAAGAAGAGAATCGATGCTTACTTGCTGCCGAGCTGGCTGTAGAGGGAGTAGATGATGGTGTCCTCCTCGTCGGTGAAGCCGCCGTGGCGGATGTCGGGGCGGAGGTAGTTGAGCCACCGCAGCCTGCAGCTCTTGCCGCACCTCTTGAGCCCTACAAGAACGATCAAGCACCCATCAAGAACGATCAAAGGCACGGCCTGGCATGGAAGGGGCAGCGAGCGGGCGGGCGAGCGCGCGAACTCACCGGCTTTGTTGGGGAGGGTGATCCAGCTGCCGGTGTTGCCGTGGAGCTGCATGTAGTCGCGCAGCGCGTCGTCCTCCTCCGGCGACCACGGGCCCCGCTTCACCGCCGCCCTGTCGCAGCACGGCGCCCTCCCCATGGCTCCGGACCGGCCGCGAGAAGAGACGAGACGACGGGGAAGGGGAGGACACGGGGAGGCTGGAGAGAGAGACTGGACGAGGACGTACGACTGGCCGCGCTGAGGCCGATGGCTGCCGCTACTTGTATCGATCCCGCCCGTCGTCGGTGAACAGAGCAGAACACTGCAGGCTCGGTCCTCTGGTCTTTAAAAAAAGAAGTACTTAGAACTCATCTAGATGAGACGTAATTTTGTCTCATTCATCTGGAAAACAAGAACGGATACAACCCACGTCAACACACACGCATCTTATAGCACCACATTCAATGGCTATAAAAGATGAATGAGATCAAATTAAATCTCATCTAAATGAGTTCTAGCAAAACTGTTAAAAAAACCGTACTCCCGGGGTGAAAAAAGAGCGTTCGAGAAGAGAGAGGGGCGGGGCGGGGTGGGCGCCGTGCACCGACCGGGGCGTGGCTTCCCATTTCGATCCTTGATTCTCTGCAGCTGCAGCGGTTGTTCTCTCTTTCACAGTCCCCTTTTGCGGTCACGGGCCCATGTCGATGTGGTCGCATCACACGCAGAGAACTTTGTACGCGACCGAACTAACATTGTTGATTCTCCTGGCAGCTGCTGTTTTTTACTACTGTACTATACCTCCTTTTTCTTTCCTGGCATGTTACTTCTTTTTACTGCCTGTATTTCGGGGTGTGTTTTTGGTGAAAACTTCAAACATCACCTTTGTTTTTGCTTTTGTATAATTTATTACTAGTTTATTACTGCACTGGAGATCCCTCTGCATACAGGATTACATTTCGTGAGCGATTCATCTTGCTTTTGCTTTTGTTACTGCGCCGAATATCCACCATGCAGCTCTCAGCACCTCTGTTGTTCTTGCTCATTTTGTCACCGATATCTCCTTGGCTTTGACGAATCATTCCGTGACACACACACACACACGACGTCGACCTCACCCATGAAGACCATGATTAAGGCGCACTCATGCGATCCGCTTGGGACGATCGGCGCCCATAATCGCCATGCCCGTGCTTGATCCCAAAACGGAAAAAGTAGCACTTCTGCTCCGGAAAGTTCGTTCCAAAAGGAGCAGGAAAAACTGCGCGGGGAAGGGCACGAAGGGGGAAATATGGGCCAGTCGTGGAACGGACGGCTGGAGAAAGAAGATGGGCTTTCCTCCTGGTACGTGACGATCCCTTCTTACAAGCAGCCCTAGACACCTTCTGGTCAAGCCCGATCGATGAAAGGATACGGCCTTGTGGCACGGTTTTGCCTGCCGAAAGCTCTTTCACTCCGTTGAGACCCAAAGATCAATAATTAAGAGGTACCCTTTACAAATGTCACTTTCATCTTCTCTGATGGTGACAAGTGATATTCACGAAGGCATGGGTGGGTTGTTTATGCTTTTTTACAGATTTGTTCTTTCAAAACGATTCATCTCTTGAACCATGCGCTCAAATCATAAACCATTTTAACCGTTGCATTTCTTGCGTCGTGTTCTTTGAAAACATGCCACATGTTGATAGGTTTTGAAGTAGTAACCCCTGCTTTCAAGTAAACTAACTTGTGCATAATTTTAGGTGAATCACAAAAACATAATGCTTCACTTTTTTGGGCGAAACACTGTTTGTGCTTTACGTGTAAACAAAAAAGTGAGAACAACCAGAAAGACAAGAACCAGTAAACAAACTGAAAAAAATAGAAAAACAAAAATACCTGAAAAAGAAAGAGGAAACTAAGAAACTACGGAAGCACCGATTACTTTTTTGGGAAGCACACAAGCACAGTATGTGCTTCGTGTCGATGCACATTGGTGCTTCACTTTTTTAGACAAGCACAATTATGCTTCACACATTACAGATAATTGTGCTTTTGTGCTTCACGAGAAAAAAACAAAAAAAAGGAATCCAAAAAAACTGAAAAAAGAAGAAAAATAAAAAAAGGGAAAACCCTAGAAAAAACTAGACAAAATCGGAAACCAAAAGGATTCGGAATAAACCCAATGAACACAAAAACCCACGTATCCGTCCTTCAAGTGTGTCCGTTGGAAAGCCCCTCGAGGGAGTACCCGTTGGATGGCATTTCCTATTTAGCGCTGCAGGCGCCGGTTATAGCTGTTTCCGCAAACCGGCGCCTGCAGGCGCGGTAACTGGGCCTGGCCCATCTTTTTCCTTTCCTTCCTGTCGTGAGGACAGGAAATGCGCGCTTTGGATGGGAGTCGATCCTGCGACCTGACGGTCGTTAGCCTCATGCACTAACCACTGCACTAACTCATACTAGTTGCCCAAACTACTGCTTCTTCACCTTTTCTTCTTACAACGATTCCTTTTTCCTATTCTTTTTCCTTTTTATTCGAAACGGTTTTGTTATGTTTTTTTTCTTTTTTCTTCTTTTCGGAACGGTTTTATATTTATTTTGCTAATTTGAAAGAACTATTTTTTAAAAAATCGGTGAACTTTCTTTCACAATCGAGGAACTCTTTTTCAAGATCAATGATCTTTTTTTCTAAATTGATGAACTTTTTTTAAATTCGGTGAACTTATTTCAAAATTGATGAACTCTTTTTCAAAACCGATGAAATCTTTTCACAATCCATGAACTTTTTTCAAAATGGATGAACTCTTTTTCAAAATTGATGAACTGTTTTTCAAAATCGATGAACTTTTTTCAAAATGGATGAGCTTTTTTAAAATTCGGTGAACTTATTTCAAAATCGATGAACTCTTTCCCAATTTGATGAACTTTTTTCAATTTCTGTGAACGTTTTTCAAATTTGATGATCTGAAAAAATGAATGAAGGTTTCCAAATCTGTGAACTTTTTTAAAATCTTGATTTTTTTTCCTTTTTTATGATTTTTTTCGTTTTTCGTTTTCATCTTTTTTCTAAAGTCAACGGTTGACCAGTCAGTCAACTGGTCAACCGCGACCGTACGAACAGCCCTCGAGGCTCTCGATCCAGCGAGCGACCAGGCGAGGCGAGTTTAGCCGTGGTCGCCACATGGGCCGGCCAACGATTCGGCCGCTGTGAGCGCCAACTAGGAGCTCCCCCGTTGGATACCTCCTGCTCGACACTTGTTTGCGTCAATTAGATAAGGCTTCATCTAAACCGCGCAAATCGGCCGGCCCATTCCGGTGAGTCTCACCTAAACAATTTTTCGTTGTTTTATTCTCTTTGGTTTTATTGTTGCTATTTATTTCACAAAATCCACTATTTGTTTTCAAAGAACCGACTGTTGGTTTTGTTACCAATCTAAATAATTTAAAACTATTTATACATAGGAAATAATATTAAAAAAATATTAGGACGTGTTAAAAAAGTTCATTCTGTATTGGAAGCAATCACTGTATCTTAAAAAAAGTTCTCCTTAAACCAAGAAATATATCACTGTATATGGTAAAAGTCCAGACAGTACACAAAAAAGTGTTCACCATATTTGAGAAAAAGTTTATCGTATGTTAAGAAAAATTTGGTTATATACATTTTTTTTTCACCATATAGTAAATAAATGTTAAATGTGTATTTTAAAAAACAAATCCACAAATATTTATAATGTAAAAACTAAAAGTGCAAAAATGAACAAAAATACAGAATAGAAAAACCTGGAAAAAGAATCAGGAAAAAATAAATGAAAATCTAAAACATAAAAGCAAAAAAAACTGAAACATAAAAACCAAAAACAAATAATTTATCAAAAAACAGAAGTGCACAACGATTCCCGGCCTGGGTTGGCCCCTACGACTCGCAGCGGGGCGATTCATTTCTTTGTTTTTTCTATGTTTCTCTACCAGCTACTCTGGGTTTTTCGTTTTATTTTCTATTTTCCCTTTTTACTTTTACATGTTTGATTTTTTATGCACATTGTATGTTTTTTCTATGCACTTGAAAGTATATTTTTGACACATGTTAACCATTTTCTAAGTATATGATGTACATTTTTTCCAAATACATCTTTGGAACGTTTTTTTTGAATACATTTAAACATTTTTCAAATACATGTTGAACAATTTTTTGAATGAAACAAAACAAGTTTTAAATAGTAAACGAACATTTATTGAAATAGTATAAACAGTTTTCTAAATGTCACAAATATATTTTAAAACATATGAACTTTTCTAAAAATGTCACAATTTTTTTAGTAATATTGAGCATTTTTTAGAAACTATGTGGCAATTTTTTACTTCGTTTGAAGATTGTTTTTTTAAATATCACAAACATATTTTTTGAAATGGCCATGAACTTTTTTTAGAACTAGATGATTTCCTGATAGGTGGGAACCCGATGAACGAGTTCACGCCCGAGGGTGGCCCGATCTTCACGTCGTAGGATCGAATCGGGAGGGATAACTAGCTGCAAGCAGCCTGGATAACTAGCTTTATACCTGCCAAGGTTGGATGCAACCCATACGTTGGGGATGGCTGGCCGAAGCTATAAGAACTACAACCCGCTGTCCGAACAATCGCAGAACCACAAACCGGGACTAATCCACACAAAACGGCCGAAACCGTAGAGCACGAACTAGGGGGAACCAGAGGAGCACGAACTAGGGGGAACCAGAGGCTCCTTCTCGCGAATCCGAATGAACTCACAAGAGCAAATGTAGCAAGATCTCTCGGATCTCTGTAGCAGTCTTGCAGCATAAGCTTGTGGCTGAATGGTTTGACAAAAGGTTTCTAAGAGGATGGGGGAGATGGAGTCTTATAGTAGGGACAATCCCCCTTAGCTAGGTGTGAAAATGGTTTCAAAAGTAAGGAGGTTTGCATGGCTTCCTTGGGGGAATAAACAGTCAACTTTGGGAGTTGTTAGAGAGCTCTTCGAAAATTCGCGAAGCCCTGACAGCGTGGACACCTTCCACGAGAATGACTAGTACTTTTGACTCACAACTCCAAATGATGTGAGTGTTTTTGCATTCGAAAGATAATTTGATTTAGCTTCTGTTGATGTACCCCTATGGCCCTGTCTCTCAACCATATGGGTGTGACACCACAAAACATCAAAGGTAAAAACTGTCAGCATCAGCTTCACTTGAAACTTGTTTTCTTCAAACTCGTTCCTCCAGACCGGTTGCTTCAAGAGGTCATAGGTTGTTGGATTTATTTCATGTGATACCTAAGTTCAAACAAAAACAATGGGGATGAAAGCATAGTTGTGTCATCAAGGTTATAAGGTAAACTTAAGTTAGCATTCACCGGGTCACTTATTAGTTTGACGTGACTTCTTGTGATTGGACCTATAATTGTTGGAGACTTGTTGATGGTTGTGGTGTCCTCATCATCCTCCCCCTCTTGAAAAGGAGTCGTCCTCGACTCTGATGGTCCAAAGTATGGAGAGAGGTCAGACACATTGAAAGTTGGACTAACACCATAATCCATCGGAAGGTCAATCTTGTAGGCATCGTCATTTATCTTCGCAAGCACTTTGAATGGACCATCTCCACGTGGCTGCAACTTGCATTTGCGTTGATCCGGAAAACAATCCTTCCGCAGGTGCACCCACACAAGATCACCTTCTTCAAACAACACCTTCTTTCTTCCCTTGTTTGCTCGTTTTGCATATTGTTCAGTCATCTTCTCAATATTTTCCTTGGTCTTTTGATGAATTTTCTTCATGAAGTCAACACACTTACTTGCGTCAAGATTTGTTCGCTCTTGCAATGGTAAAGGCAAAAGATCTATGGGATCAGCAGGTTTGAAACCATAAACAATTTCAAAAGGACAAAATTTAGTGGTCGAATGTACCACCCTATTGTATGTAAACTCCACGTGGGGGAGACACTCTTCCCACATCTTCAATTTTCTTTAAAACTGCTCTCAACATCATGGATAGTGTGCGGTTGACAACTTCAGTTTGTCCATCCGTTTGTGGGTGGCATGTAGTGGAAAAGAGAAGCTTTGTTCCTAGATTTGCCCACAACATTTTCCAAAAATAGCTCAGAAACTTGGTGTCACGATCTGAAACAATAGTGCGTGGTACTCCATGTAGCCGCACGACTTCCCTGAAAAACAAATCAGCAATGTGTGAAGCATCATCGCTCTTATGACACGGGATAAAATGAGCCATTTTGATAAACCTATCAACCACCACAAAAACTGAATCACTCCCTCTCTTAGTGCGTGGTAATCCAAGAACAAAATCCATGGAAATATCTTCCCAAGGTGTATTAGGAATTGATAAAGGCATATAAAGTCCATGGGGGGTTTAAACGCGCCTTAGCTTTGCGGCAGATCTCACAACATAGCACGTAGCGCTCAACATCACGCCTCATCCTTGGCCAAAAGAAATGGTCGATCGGCACACTCTCAGTTTTCTTTGCTCCAAAATGTCCCATGAGACCACCAGCATGAGCCTCCTGCAAAAGCAACAAATGAACCGAGCAATCTGGGATGCACAATTTGTTAGCTTGAAACAAGAATCCATCATGCAAGTGAAACTTTTCCCAACCTTTCCTCTCACTACACTTTGAGCGTGGTTCAAAAAAAATATGGGTCATTGGCATACAATTCTTTGATACTTTGCAACCCAAGAATTTTTATATCAAGTTGTGAGAGTAAAATATGGCGTCTAGACAAAGCATCGGCAATAATATTATCTTTTCCTTTCTTGTAGTTGACAATATAGGGAAAAGATTCTATGAATCCACTCCATTTTGCATGTCTACGGTTCAATTTTTGTTGACCCCTAAGGTCCTTTAATCATGGTCGGAATGTATCACAAATTTTTTAGGCCACAAATAATGTTGCCATGTTTCCAAAGATCTCACAAGTGCATATAATTCTTTGTCATAAACTGAATAATTTAGAGTTGGACCACTTAGCTTCTCACTAAAAAATGCAATAGGCCTACCTTCTTGCATTAGTACGCCTCCAATACCCACACCACTTGCATCACATTCAATTTCAAAAGTCTTACCAAAGTTGGGTAGTGCAAGCAATGGTGTAGATGTCAATTTTTCTTTCAACTCTTGGAAGGCCTTCTCTTGTGCATTTTCCCACTTGAAGGGAACATCTTTCTTGGTTAGCTCATTCATTGGGGCAACAATGGTGCTGAAGTCCTTCAAAAACCGACGGTAGAAACCAGCAAGGCCAAGAAAGCTTCGTACTTGGCTTACATTTTGTGGAGGCATCCACTCACGGATGGCTGTGACCTTCTCCTCATCTACCTCCACACCTTTACCTGAAACAACAAAGCCAAGAAACACAACTTTGTGTGTGAAAAATACACACTTTTCCTTGTTAGCATATAATCTCTCCTCTCTTAGGACAGCAAGCACACACCGGATGTGTTCAACATGTTCATCCAAAGTTTTGCTATAAATCAGGATGTCATCAAAGTAAACAACCATAAACTTGCCAATGAACATTCTAAGCACATGATTCATTAATCTCATGAAGGTAGTAGGTGCATTTGTCAATCCAAATGGCATAACTAACCACCCATACAAACCAGATTTTGTTTTGAAATCAGTTTTCCACTCATCACCCTCTCTCATTCGAATTTGATGGTAGCCACTTCACAAGTCAATTTTAGAAAAGATGGTGGCGCCAGTAAGTTCATCAAGCATATCATCAAGCCTAGGTATGGGGTGCCTATACCTCACGGTGATATTGTTAATAGGCCTACAATCACAACACATTCGAGAAATTCCATCTTTCTTGGGTACTAAAAGAACGAGCACATCACAAGGAGAGAGACTTTCCCTTCACATAACCTTTGTTTAGTAGCCCTTCAACTTGTAGCTGAATCTCCTTGGTTTCCTCCGGGTTTGTGCGGTATGGTGGTTGGTTCGGCAATGGGGCTCCTGGGACCAAATCAATTTGGTGCTCAATGCCTCTTTGTGGTGGCAGCCTCGGTGGTATCTCCTCAGGGAACACATCTTCATACCCCTGCAAAATTTTAGCAACAACAATAGGAGTGGTAGAGGATAATTCTTTAGTAGAAAGGAAATTGTCCTAGTACAAAAGTACAAAGAAAACGGAATTGGGTTCTCTTAATCATATCCCTTTTCCTAGCCATCATAACTAATCCCTGTTTTTCTCATGTCTTGGTCAATTTAAGCTGTGGGGTTTTATTTGGCTTTGGATTCTCTCAATCACTATGTTGGTGGATGTCACTCAAGTGTTTCTCACTCTCTCTCTCTCTCTCTCCTTTTCAGATCATCCATCAATATTTCTTCGAGTGTCAAAGGGAGCAAAGATATGCGCTCTCCCTCGTATTGGAATGAGAGACGATTATTACGACCGTTGATTTGCACATCTTGATCATACAACCAAGGTCTTCCCAACAACAATTGGCATGCTTGCATTGGCACCACATCAC